>NW_019384433.1:12217-25340 GCF_000671375.1 Centruroides sculpturatus | reverse complement strand
TATATAAAATATATTTGTTATATATAAAATATAAATATATATAACAAATATGTTTTTATATATAATTCTGATTTTAAAATTATTAAAATTTATTAATAAATAAAACAAGTTTTTAAAAATAATAATAATAACTATACTATAAAACTGTTTCAAAATTTATACCTGTCTTAAGGTGTCAGATGTACTGACAATATCAGTATTCATTGCAGATTGCTGTGTTACATTTTGTTTTTCATTTAATTGTTTATTAAGCCACTTGATAACTAGAAAAGAAAGAATTATATCTATATAAATAACAAACATTAATTCTTAAATATCTTTAAATATTATAAACTATTAAAATGTTTTCAACAATTTAAAATTAAAATTAGTATTACATATTGATTTATTAAAAATAAATACTAATTAGATAAGAAAATTTTCAAAATAAAATTTAATCTTATCTAAATTCTATTGTGAGATTTACATTTTAAAGTATTTTAAAGTACAGTAAGACTCCACTTAATGTGGAGGATGCCTTCCTAGACAACAAAGCATTAAGCAAAACATCATTAAATGAGGTCATTTTAACATAGAGTAAATAGGGATAGGAGAACGTGCAACCAAAAATCAATAAATTTCACTTTAATTTTAAGTTATTTTTATATTAATTTGTATAATAATATATGTTAAATAACACAAAAACATATGCACACAGAAATGTAACATTCATTTTTTGTGACAAAGGTCCTGAATTTTCTGAAATTCTTGTTCTTTTGCAATAAAGTTGTGAAGTTGCACTTGTCGCTTTTTTCTTTCCTTAAACAAATGTCGATAGCAGAAGATCGCATCCAAAACGCCTCGTTTTGCTTTTGCACTCCTTTCAAAATCTGGATAGAATCATTCGCTACAATTTGATCAACGATTTTTGTTATCTTATCAAACTTTTACTAAGGAAATCTGTAGAGAAATTTTTGGGTTTTTCATTTTCAGAATCTCTGTTTTCCAGTTTCACATAAATTTCGTGTTCTGCCAGTTCTTGAATATAATTTTTTGTAAGGCTCTCACCAGAAACCTGCTAAAACTCCTCAATATCCTGCTCGTCTATATTGCCTAGTCCTGCTATATCGATTAGATTGAGTTTGGTCAACCTAACGATACAACAATAGGCTCTTCTCGTTGAGAATTCTTGAATACTTTCAGCCATGCCTTCTTCAACACTTCATTCGTGCATTTATCAGTTTATTCTTGCCAAGCAAAGTTGATATTTCTTATGGCATCCATGACGTTATATTTTTTCTAAAATTTCACCAAACAAACATAGATTTAAAGAAAGTACACCTTTTTCTGATTGGTTTGTGTTTGCAAATAATCGTATTATATACGAATCAACAAAATGCCTCAATAATTTATATCAGCATAAATTTTGAGCTTTTGTTAGGCTTTGAGCAGATCGTGTTATATCGAATCAGTGTTAAGCGAGGCAGCGTTAAGCGGGGTCTTACTGTATAAGCAATTCAATTAAAAAATAAGGCTATTTATGGTCTGTAACTTTTCTTGCTATACTGGTTTTGATAAGTTTTTTAAAAGTCATAAGTTCCCAATTTGGTTTTGTAATACAAGTTCTTTAGCAAAAACCAATGCTTAATAAAAGGCTTCCTTACTAATTATTGAAATTTGCTGACAAAGAAACCAGTCAATTTGTGACTTAAAAAAATGGCAGAAACAGTTCCTCAAAAAAAAAAAAAAAAAAATGAAAATGATGCTAATAAATGAAGTGGTCCAACAAAGCTAATACATATTGCAAATTGTTCTGTCAGAATAAATGTTCATGGTTAATAGCTTTTGTTGAATGAAGCTCAATTTTTCTAAAAATGAGGAAAACATCCCATCATGAATACTCTAATTAATTCATTTAATAAATATTTTTGACAGCAGATATTATTAATTACAATGGCCATTATAAAAATAATTGATCATAAAGTAATAATATATATTAATATACAATTAATATTAATATAATTTATTAATATAAATATCAATTTGGAACCTACAAGAATATAAACAATAAAACTTTTTGTTTACTAATTTATAAACAAAAATTCTTTACTCTATGTAATCCAAAATATCATAAAATTCCAATGAGTGATAAGTATAGTTATATCTAAATTAATAAGACCAGACAAAGGTTAAGGTAGCATAGCTAGTAGTGTATCTACGCAGTAAGCAGGATGTGATACTATATAATTTGGTTTGTGTCCTGCTCTAGGTTAATTTTTTCTTCTAGAAAATTCTAATTATATTTATTTATTTATTAAATTTAACACAATATGGCAGCTTAGCCACCTACCTAAGGTGTCCTGAGTCCAAAAATGTAAAAATTTGAGAGACCATTTTTTGACCAATCACTACATTTTCCCTGTTATATATAACAGCCGGGGAAGTAAAAATTATCGAATACATATTTATATATTGACTATGTCATTACATGGAGGAGTCTTTTGGCTTTGGAATAAAAAAGTTTCTACGTTCTATCTTTATTAGAACTCTATTTATTGAAGCTTTTATTCTAAGGTCATGTGATATCAGAATCCCAGGCCTATTTTGTTAACAAGTCTGCTTCTGGTCAGAGTTGGACTGGATGGTAAAGCAAAGTCAGAGTCAGTAGATTTTTACATAACTCCATAGCTTTTGGGTTTAGTTTTATATGTAATTATATTATAAAGACTTTCTTATTTCATTAAAGATTAATTACTTTCAGAAAATGCAAAGTTTATGAAAATTTAGTTTTTTTTTTAAAAAAGTTTAACTTACTATTTTCACTTGTTTTATATTGCTTCTGAGCATCTTCTAACTTCTGTTTTATTTCATCTAAATTTGTTGTCAGTTTTGAATTCTGCTTATGTAAAAATTAACATATGAAAACCATGATGTATAATAATAATAATAATAATAAAAATTAAAGACCTCTAATTCTTTTTCTTTCAGATTATCTTTAATATTTTCTAATTCTTCTTTCAACTTTTTGAGTTCTTCTTCCTTTACAGTTAATACTTCTTCTTGTTTTATAGTTATTTTATCTTTTATTTTGAGCTAGATAATGCAAAATAAAAATATAAAGTATCGTTTAAATAAAACAAAAATAAAATAATATAAAAGAAAATATTTATTACTTTTGCATGGATACTGTGCATTTCAGCTTGCAATTTGCGAATAATTTCATTTCCTTTCATCAAATCATCAGACAATGATTTAATTGAAACCGACTGCTTATTTATTTGTAGTTGTTTCTTATCACAATTTTCTTCTAACTTTTTCTATATATTATAAATATAATAACTATAGAATTAAAAAACGTTTTACTAATATAACTTAAAAATTACCTTTTGTTCATTCTCATTAGTTAATTGATCTTGTAATCTTTTGGTATTATCTTCTAAATTTTTAAATTCTTGCTCGGATAATGATAGTTTGCTTTTAAGATGACTGATCATTCTAGATTGCTCCTGGCATTCGGCATCGAGATTTGCATTTTCTTTGGTTATATTTTGTAGTTTCTGATGTGTCTGATGAATTTCTTCTTGAAGAGCAGCGACTCTATTTCGTAATTCACGATTCGAGGCATCTAGTTTATATTGCTTTTCTTGTAATTCCTTAAAAATAATCAAGAAAAATTATTATTTACAAAGTTCTGCTTTTAATGTAATAAATAATAGACATTAATATATTTGTGTATAGTTTTAGTATTGAATTCATCATCAACAAAAGCATTGAAATATTTCCTTTTTAAAACTTCAAAAATTGCAAATGATCTGTAGATTCGATACTATTAGTAAAAAAGTCATTTACAATTTCTAAAGTTTCTATTCATTAAATACGAATTCATGAAAACAATTCAAATATTGTTTTATACAATTTGCTTCAACACTTTGAATGAAAATACTTCCCTAAAGTTATTAATTTTCAACTTACTTACTTACTGAATAAGTAAGTACCATAACTAAGACAATAGACAATATTTAAACTAAGTAATTGACTTCTTATTACTTTTTTTAGCATCTTTTTAATCAATTTTTTGTCCTTTGGGTACTTAAAGGGCATTTTTGGAAGTTTATCATTGATTCAGTCAGGTCCATAATAGAGTGGGGCCAGGTAGTGAGAGAAAGATAGAGCTTTAATATATCCGGATCAAATCACCTACAAAATTTCTAAAAAATCTTATCTAGACTTGAAACAATGATAAAGTGATATGTTTACTTTTTTTGGTCACCTGGTCAATTTAATAGAATATTTATACTTTTTTTTATAAATTTTTTAAACATTTTTTTTTGTAATTTTCTTATAAACTATAAAGATGGTCTTTGTTTTTTTATATGATTTGTATTAAAAGTTAACCTTTTCATTCAATAAGTTTTAAATTCAATAAGAATCAAATTATCATCATCTTTTATTAAAATGCAAACTACTTTAAAACAAATATACAATGATTTTTTTTAATAGTGAAGAAAAATAACAATATGTTTTCAATCAGAAAAGGCTGAATAAATTGACAATTTAATTCAATGATATCTCGGGCTCTAATTAACAGCCAATAATTTTTAATTATGCTACTGTAATTTGAAAGTACATGGAATGCTATATACTAGGTTGTTTGAAAAGTAATTTTGTTTTTTTTTTACCACTAGACGGATTAGTTGTACTTTTCCCGCCATTTTTATTCTAAACCGTATTATCATTATATATTTTGACAACTAGCATTTTAAGGCTCATTTGTAAAACATTTTGTTTGATTTTGTGCAATTGTTTATTTTTGTGTGTCCCATCAAATATGGAAGATCGAAAGCAACATTTTTGGCATATTTTGCTCTTTTATTACCAAAAAGGTAAGAATGCTGTTCAAGCGATAAAAAAATTGCGTGACGTGTACGGAGAAGATGTATTGACAGAACGACAGTGTCAAAACTGGTTTACAGAATTTCGTTCTGGCAATTTCAATATTGAAGATGCACCACATCCTGGATGGCCAGTTGAAACCAATGAAAACAAAATAAAGGTATCGATTGAAGCAAACTGCTGAATCACTAAGAGATTAAATTTGTCAAATTGAACCATTTATGATTACTTGAAACAAATTGGTTTCATTTCAAAGCTTAATATATGGGTTCCACATGTTCTTAATGAGAGATGCTCTCTTTGGTGGGATTTTAAAAGTAAAATCTTTTTTTTATGGTAATATACAATGTTTACAAACTGATCTTTGTAAGGATACAATTTCTTCAAGTTGCTATCATAATAGAAAAATTATAATCAAGACTCTCAAGCCTACATTCAATACAGTTATTGATGCTAATTAAGAAAATAAATCTAATTTTAGTACTAGTAATAAGTATAAGTATTAAGTTTTGTCCATGCAAATTATTTGCATGTATATAAAACAAAACATTGAATGCAAAAAATAAGTTATTACTTGAAAAATTATTGCAACTGAAAACTGGGATGGGGAATTTTTGGGACAGAATCTTTGCAACTGGGATAGTTGCAAATAAAAATGGTTTTTGCAGTTATCCTTGATTTCTATGTGAGTTTGCTTTTATTTTTCAGATTAGACTGATGAAATATAACTTTTAAACACCAGGGTGATCTGCCAAGGGAGTGCCTTCCAGAAGAAGGACTTTATAGGGATACTGGTCCCTATTTATATGTTAGATACGTGAAGAAAACAAAATGTTCATGCAGCCAGCCTGTTGATCAGGCACAAACCTACAAAGCCAGTGTTTAATTATTTTATCCACTTGCTTTATTTTATTTTATTTTTTTTGTTCAGTGTATTGACATTGTTAATGATTACTTTTCAGGCATTATTATTGCAACATAATTAATATTTAATTCAAAAATACTCACAATTTTTGTTGTTTGATAGAAAAAAAAACATTGAATAATACATGTTTCCAGAAGAAATCATTCAACATAGAAAGTGACAGTGTCTGCAAATTCATTTCAAAAACATGAATTTCTTATATTTAAATTTAAATGTTTTTGTTATAGCCATAAAATAATAAAAATACCATCCACACTGACATTGAAACTAAATCTGAAAGTTTATAAGAATACATTAATGTAAAAAAACAGACTAATTGAAATTGACAGTGTTTTCTCTACCAGAGCAAGAGAAATGAATGTTGTTATTTTTTTGCAAAAAAAATACTTTTTTGAGAATGAATAAATAAAAAGTAAGAGTTAAGTCAGGAATCCTAAATCACATCCTTTGTAAAATTGTGTAAACTATAAAGAAAGATCTGTATAATAGTTTATTAGACTTAAGGAGCACTACAGATATTACTATACTTTTATATATGATTATTTTAAACAATTTGCATAATAATAAATCTGAATACAGTAAGATCATATTTTATATGAGAATGATATATGTAGATTTGTTTTTTTTTTTTTTTTTTTGAGATGGCAAATCGTAAGGTTAATCCACTCCTAGTGTCATGGAATCTGACTCAATCAGCAAATTGCTTCTCTGGCTTCTGACATTTCAGACATGGAAAAATCCTGAATGCTATTCATAATGATGATTATCTCGCTTGCATCTATTTTTCTCAAGTAGTGTACTTGATACAGTATGTACCAGGATCAACTTAATCACTCTTCCAGCAATGGAAAAGACATATAACAAATGATTTTGACTATCTTGACTAGTCTGCTTCAAATCCACCATTAAATTCTAAACTTTATTAATGGAATGTATTAAGTGTAAAATTTAAAATTTTATGGTGGACCTGAAATAGACTAGTCAAAATAGTTGAAAATGTTTGTCATATACCTCCTCTATTGCTGGAAGTGATCAGGTTGCTCCTGATAGGTATTGACTTAAGTTCCAGCTTTAAGAATTTGTATTTTGATATAAATTTTACTATGTATATTCAGTTTATATATATAGTTTATATATTATAAACTAAATGTTATTCATTACAGTAAAATGATAAGTAAAATCTTTTTAACATATGTTAATATTTTTCTGTTAAATGCAAATGGTTGTATAAGTTTGTGGACAATCATCTGAGACTATTGGAATGGAGCACAAATTTACATAGAATTTTGAAACACTGTAAATATTTTAAAAGGAAGTAAATTATAATCATCAAAAAGTTTTATGCCCTTAATGATTAATTTAACAACAATAGACAAATCAAGAAAAATTATTACTTAAGATAGTATACTTGAAGACAATAATTTAAAAATTATGAGGATTGTTCAGAAAGTAATACCTGTTTGTCCAACATTATAAGTAGATGACATGATTATGGGCATCTACTTATAATGTTGTAGAGTTGGTAAAATTCTTTCAACTCCAGCAACTTCAACCTCAAAGTTTACTATTGGTTAAAAGTGAAGTAAGAAAAATACTTTTTAATTAATTAGTATCGAAAGACATTTCTTCAAAAACAAACACTTTGATAAATTTAGATATCAAAATGATAGTAATCTATAAAAGCCATTTCATAAGAAAACGTTATGCATATCTCACATGACATGCTCTATACTTTCGGAAAATGGCTTTTATTAATTTAAGGCCCACCAGTGGCCAAATGAATAAAATTACAGAACACTTGTAGTTAGTCATGGGATTGCACCTGGAAAGTAAACACTTCAAAGCACTAAGCTTATCTTTATCAAAGAGAAACTCCCAAGAGAAAGTTTGGTTTCATTTTGAGCGCCATAATTTTTTACATTCTAGATGTTTTACTTTGGATGTCAATTGTCTTTTTGACTAATTTGATTAATTAATTTTTTTACTGCCATTCTGTTGGTTTTGATTTATTTATGACTGTTATAGCTTCAATAGCATAATTTGATCTTAAAACAGTCAATAGAAAAACAATGAAAAAAGTAAAATCGAGATCAGAATCTAACTGCAATAAACTAAAAGAGGAATAAAAAAAACTGAAAAATGTAATTAATAGGATTATTTTGGCTTATTATTCAAGTATGTATCAGAGTCAACATCAAATTGGTTCTTGGGGATGATTGTACCTGTCAATTCAAGACAATTGATTTTTTTCCAAATTTAATATTTTAAAATTCTAATGTATACTTCAGTTTAGTCAACCATTGTGTCAGTAGGAAATTAACTATTCCCATTGTAGCTGGAGCAGGAGAAACTATTTCATTATGTCATTCATCAAATTGTTACTTTTTGTGTTTTACTGTATTTAATTTTTTCTTGAAAATAATTAAATTTAAATCAGTTTTTCATAATTAACTAATAAAAGTGACATTTTTTTGCCTATTAAGATGTAGTGTGTTTCTTTATGTATTTGACAGTTTTTCCAGGGTAAATACATTATAGGCCTATCCATTTTTTGATTCTTGCCATCAATTTTAGTATAACATTTTATAGAGAAACCCAGTGGTATCTTTCTTATAAAAGGAATCATAGTGTGACATTTAAAAAAAAAAGATCAGAGTCACAAAGTCATACACTGCAAATTTGCTGGAGTTGGAGTTGGACCTTTTGTTTACTGACACCAACACACTGTCTGCTTATTCAAATTTTTTTATGTGCCATAATACTACATATTGATTTAGTCATTTTTCAACATAATTATTGCTGTTGTTTAAGCACTTGTTATATCTTGTGTCCAGTTTTTGAATGCTATCATCTAGGACAGGGGTTTTTTCCCCCAGGCTGAATTGGAAAGAAAACTTTTTTGACAGGACGAATCAGAGGCTGCCCTATGAAGATTTTGAGGTGGTGCGAGATCTGATTGTGGTGTCAGTGTCACCCCATAGAGACTAAATTGTACATAGAGATTACAGATACATTTATCATATTATCATGCTTTATCAACATTCTACTCTGTATTTAAGAAATTTGTAATGAAGGGTTAATGCTAAATGCACAATGAGTTGTTGACCTTTTTTTTTTTGCAGGGTCAGAATTTTTCATCAAGCTATTTGGACTTGAGTAGCTAATATTGAAAGATTAATCGCGGGCCACATAAATTCATTAGATGGGCCGTATGTTGGCCATGCCTGATCTAGAACCTCTGCCACCAAGACCTTTAACCATTGTACGACTTCATCTTTCAACACATCACCACTGGCTTTTCTCCCAGAAACTCCTTTGATTTCCCAAACAGGTGATAGTCATGTAAGCTAAGTCCAGACTGTAGGCAGGAAAGTGCAGAACATCCCTTTTGAAGCATTGAAACAAGTGTATGGTCTGGAAAAGCATAACACCCTTAGACAACATGCCATGCTGCTTATTTTGAATGGTCCTATGCAATTCATGCAACATTCCACAATATGCATCTGTATTAATTGTTCTGTCTTGGTACATGAACTCAACATGCAAAAGACCACTGTAGTTCCAGAACATTGTAGACACAATCTTCTTTGCTGAATGCACTTGCTTAAACTTGTATTGTTTTATTGGAAATCATGGATGGTGCATTCTAGTGATAGGCATTTGTTCTCAGGAGTGAAATGGCTGATCCATATTTTATCTTCTGTAACAATGAGATCCAAAAATGCATCACCTGCTTCTGCATAATGGCTCAAAAATGTTAATGTTGCACCTATATGATTCTGTTTGTGTTCATTGGTGAGCATTCACAATACCCAGCCTGTGCAAATCTTCCTGTAAACAAGATGCTTCATGATAATTTCATGGAGCAATACTTGAGTAACTTCTAGAAACTGTTCATGGAGTTCATCAAGTTTGATGCACTGATTACATTTAATGCAGTCCTTGACACGCATTCAGTTCTTCCTTAACAAGAAATGGTCAGCAAGCACAGTGTTCATCTGTCACATTTTCTCTCCCTGCATTAAACTTGTGCACTCAATGTCTTATTGATAATTCATACATTACATTGCCACCATACACTGCTGTAATGCAAAGATGAAATGTCTTTTGGATGAATACTTTGGCAGTCAAAAAACAAATAACAGCATACACTTGATATGCCATAGGATTGTTAAGTTTTGCTGCTATTCTAACAATTCTTATCAACTGTATAATGCACGATCAATATGTAAATTACTTTGAGCATACAATGTATAACTAAAGATAACTGATCTTACCTGCTTGATACCTGTTGCTCTTGATGCCATCTATAGGCAAATGGACTGTAGATGGCATCATACTTTCTGGACAACCCTCACATGTATATATTTTTGCCATCAATTTCATAAATAAAAATTACACCTTACTACTCTTTTGAATATTTTAGGATAGATAAAAAGTATTCTCAATATTAATAATAATAAATTAATTTTATCATGTTATTAAAAATAATAAAATTAATACTCTGTTTAGTGAATCTAAGCAAACAATCCGGCCTTCAAGTTGATGAATTTTGAGTTGATGACTTTGTTCTAATTCTTTTCTTTCATTTTCCCATTTATTTTCTGCTTCACGATGAATCTAAAAAACAAAGATGTTAATTATTAAAATTATATTTATTCTATAAAGTAAGAGTATTTCACAAGAAATAATTTATTTTATTATAATAATTTTAAAAAAATACAGAGATTTGTATTTAAAATAGATGATGAATCAATGGACACTGACACATGCAAAATCCACTTTCCTAATAAACATTGTTGGAGTAAGTAAGGAAGGTGTATCTGTCAGTGTCTATTGAAAAGTTGCAGTATATTAATTAGCTATATGATGAAATCAAAAGTAAAAACTGCTTTGCTGTCCTTAAGGAAGCCAAAAATGATTTATTTTAAAATGTTTTCAGCTTCACTTTGCACAATCCTTAGCACTTAATAAATCAAAAGTAAAACAAACAAAACATAATATAGTATTAGCAGAATTTTATTCTGAACTGATTTATTTATTCTTAAATATTTGGTATATATATATTTTCATTATTTTATATTTCTCTTTGTTAAATATATTTTCTATTTGAGTTTCATCAAATATACATGAAATATTTACATCATATTGACGTTATCAATTAATAAACTGAAGCATAGTTATTTAATACAGTAAAAATACAGTCTAAAACAGTACTCTAAATACTTAACCTAAGTTCTTTAATTTCGCTTAAATTTTTCTGAAAATAGCAATATTGAGGATTTAATATATTTTTAATTAAAATTTGTACTTGTAATTTTATCTTTAATTATCATCATTAATATTTTTCAAAGATCAAATACAATGAAACCTCAAATCATTATTTTTATACGGCGACCTGACAAAAAATTGTGGATATGGAAAATGATAGATACAAAGATCTAAGTAAAATGTAAAAAATATTGTCACATTTACCTGAATGTATTTGCTAAATCAGAACACCACACCAACGATATTTTTTCTATTGTTAAGTCATTATATCACTTCTTAAAAAGTCATTAATCTTCATTTGTTTAGTAGCACTTTTCCTTTTCAAACTGAACAATATAAACTTTCAATATTCATAATATTTGCTCTGTCTCTTTCAATGATACAGTGAGAATACAAAAGCTCTTTCATAGATTTGAATGCACAAAGTACTTTGGTGAAACTTAGCTTTGCTGTCATCATTACTACAACTCTTTTCCCTCTAGCACTTTGCCTGGAAGATAAAATGCATGCAGCATTGCACAGTTAACTATACACAGTCCAAATTGATACTTGTTACAGCAGTTTATAACAACCAACTTCTGTTACTGCTACTGATGGATACTAATTTTTGTGTGTAGTGTTGCTCTTTCTTAAAAATGATCAGTCTGGGATTAACATTCTTCAAGACTAAAAATTCTGACCAATAGATGCAGGAAAACTTCAGTCATTTAGACTAATTTCCAGTATTCTCTAAGATTGATGCAATAAGATGAATACTAACCTGGTATTAAATTAATTCGTCATCCCAGTAAAGAAAATTATATTTTTTTCAGTTTATATATTTTTTCAAATTCTGTTTATAAAAGAGAGAGAAAGTAGAATAGAAAAGACATAATTTCAGAACAAAACTGGAAGAATAAAGATCTAAGTCCTACAGGTTATATGGAATTAAATTAGTAATCAGAAGATGCCTGAATTATATGCAATATATCTTAATTTGTTGTGCTCTTGGAGCAAAAGTATATATTTATGTTTAGAAGTTTTCTATGACCTAAATTTTAAGATTCATTGAAGAATTCTAGGATTCTTGTTTCTGATAAACATAATTTAAAAAATACTTACTTTTTTAAATTTTTCTCTTTCTAAAGATAATTCTTCACTATGTTTATTTTCTCTAGACCTTAGATCAACTTTAAATTCTGTTCTTATTTTTTCATATTCATTATTTCTTATAGTTAGCAATTCTTGAGCATGTAAAAGTCTCTGCTGTAAGTCTGCTTCTACAGTCTGCAATCTTATTTCTAACTTTTCTTTTGCCTCCTTGTTGAAAAATGACAAACATATAATCAATTTAAATAAAATTTATTAATAATATATTATAATCTGCTAATGAAATAATATATATACACAAGTAAATATTTATTATAACATGTAGTAAGAGGGAGGCCATTAAATATAGCCGAGAACGTTCGTTCGATTAAAGAAATTGCTAGAAAAAGTGTCAAAGGTTTTATATTACTTATTTAACATATAGTACATACAGTAAAACATTTATAATATTTACACAAGTAAATATCTATTTAAATAAATTTATTTCATAAATAATAGCATATCAATCAGTAGCTTAGTATGTATAGTGCTAGATAAGATAATATACATAAATTCAGAAGTGAATGATCTTTTTGTCTTCTCTCTAATTTTATTAGAAGATTATTGGTATTCAAAACTACTCAAGAACAAATTTGTAAATATAAATAATTTACCAATTATCATGCATTTAGCTATTGGGTTGTTCGGAAAGTAAGTTAGTTTTTTTTCCGTGGAAAAAAATGCAATATTCTTATAATAAATAAATATTTTATTGAATTATATGTTGACCATTTTGGTCAAATACCTGTTGTCATCGTTTCTGGTAGTAGCACGATTTCACATTCATAAAAGTTTTGATCGTTGCTTACAAAAAACCGATCCAAGTGATTTTTGGCATTGTCATTTCAAGTAAATGTCTTACAGTTAAAAAAAATTGTATAGACCAGAACAAATAATAATCTGAGTGTGCTCGATCTGGCGAATATG
>NW_019384433.1:0-11961 GCF_000671375.1 Centruroides sculpturatus | reverse complement strand
GCTAATCCAAACAGGGCTTGGTCCCAATCAGTTTGGACTAGCGTGGCTCTACTGTAGTTAATCAAAGCCTCCTACTCCTAACATTTCCAAATCTGGTATTGTCTTTCACCTATCTAAGTCTGTTCTCAAAATTAAGGAAGGATGGACAAACAACAATGGAAATTTGTCTATAATTTTTTCAAATTGCAGCCCAAAAATACATTAACTTTTGAAAATTTAAATATATTATTTCTAAAAAATTAATCTTTTGAAATAATTTGTATTAATTTTGATTAGAATATTAACTGCTATTTTTTATTTATGTGAGATTGTGATTTACAGCTTTACTGTGAGATAATTCTGCAAAGAAAGGGCATGATTAAAAAATAACATCAAATGTCTTCTTGTGAGAAGGTAAATTGTCTACCTAACTTGGATGTGTCATTAAATCAAAGCTAGATTGGCCAAGATCTACAAAGCCAAAGTCTACAAAAGAAATAGACTATGATCCAAAGGGGGTTGAACCACTGAAGTTGAGGTTGAGGGGGTTGAGTCACTGAAGGATCTATCTGTGCACTACCAGAAAAGATGTATGATAAGAATTCTTCACAGTCAGAACTGAAGGAAAGGAATACAAAATATAAGATAACCTCAGACTCAGTCCAGCAGAAACCAAAAATCACTTTTTGAACATTTTCAGCCTACCCCAAATTGAAGGCTTTCTCAGGAACATTAGAATGAAATGTATGATAAACCAACACAGCCATAATTCAGTAAGAATTCTTCACAGTCAGAACTGGACAAAACGAATACAAAATGTAAGATCCACAAACCTCAGACATTTCATTCTAATGTTCTTGAGGAAGGCTTCAGAGTAGCTGACAACATTCAAAAAGTGATATTTGATTCATGTTAGATTGAATCTGAGGTTTGTGGATCTTATATTTTGGATATGTATGGGTTTATATCAGTTCAAAGTTCACAAAAAATGTCAGGAATCAAGATAACCAAGTGCCAAAAAACTAAACTGCCAGCAAAACTTGCTAAGGAACCAAACCACTCAAGAATAGAATCAAACTACCTTCAAACCAAAATAAGGACACAAATTCCAGTAATATATGATTGTAACTCTCTCTCTCTGCATGTAGAAATTGCAAAACAATGTAGTTTATCTGTTTTTACTTATTAAAATTAACTGTATGAAAAGTTTAATTTCACAAGAAAGTTTTCTGTATGTATCATTGCTTATTATTGTACGTAGTATTGCTCACTGTAGTTCAGAGATTGTAATAAATAAGTATACAATCTAAATTGAAATAAATAAATAAGCATTTTTTGGAAAATATACTTTATGAGCAGTGACTTTTGGATTTGAATATAATTTAATATATATATGAAAATTTAAATATATTATTTCAGAATATATATATATATATCAAAATAATATACAGGTAACCCCCATATAACACGGGAGTTACGTTCCAAAAAATTGCTGTGTCATACGAAACAAAGAACTAGTGCGAAAAGGGGGGTTAGGTTCCAAAAATTAAAAAACATGCTGTTAAATCCTTATTTAAATTGGATTTATTATTCACTTTTTTCACAGGTAAAATACTTATTTAAGTAAATATTTTACCAGAGGATAATTCATCCTATATGATGATCTCAGCATGAGCATCATCAACTGGTAACAGTTTTTGGGTGCGTTCGTTAATAGCTGTCGCTCTGCAACGGCAGTACGCTGCTGTTTGTAGGCATTTAGGAACAACGGTGAAAGAAAGATGGCGGCGCCTGCACTATCGATAGTATCGTGATGGAGGAATTTATAATTTTTAAATGAAGTTTTAGAGGCAAAGAAGGGTCCCAATTGTAAAATTTAACCATTAAATGGATTATTTGTTGAAAGAGCATTCAAAGTAGCCACGAAAAAATTAGAATGCTCGCGCGGAGTTACGCAGAGGTATAAAAGAACGCACTCTTTATTACATTTTATGTTGTACAAGGTTTTACCCAATTCCCAAACCTTGTTAGAGTGAACCCGTGCTATAGAAGTGCCGTGTTATACGGGGGTTACCTGTATACAGTAATACCTCGACTTACGCTACCCCGACTTACGCGAACCCGGAGTTACACGATTTTCAAATCTCGTGGATTTGTCTTTTGTTTGAGCGACACGCAGCTCTTGATTACTCACTCCCCCCACACTATTGTTCAGCTTACATGTTCGGATGTGTCGCGCGGAATCGACGCATAGTTACAATTTATTTTGTGTTATTTATTTCTGTGTTTTTTATATCTATGGAGACTTGAGAGACTCTATGTGGTGATTTCTTGTAACCGTGAATGAATCAAAAGACGTGATAAGATTAATGAGAACATTTATTAGCTTACATACATCTGAATTTGGATTTTACATAAATTGCGAAATTATACCCCGACTTATGCGAATTCAACTTACGCGGTTATCGCTTGGTCCCACCTATCACGTAAGTTCGGGGTATCACTGTATATATATATATTCTGAAATTAGTACTGTAATGTCTTGCCCCTGTACATCATACCTTTCCTTTAACAACAGACTCATGCTGGTCATCTATGTAACACCTTTCTGAAGAAAATTTTTGAATCGATATAACATAACTTCCAGTTTGTATCAGTTCTTATATACAGTAGAGTCCCGATAGTCTGAACACCACTAATCCGAACAAGTTTCAGTCAGTGGAGAGGAAATTTTTTAGCTCGCAAAATATACATTTTTCCGGTTGACTTCCACAACAAAAAAAATTGTATTTTATTGTAGTACTGTATTAATACTGTACAAAATTAATAAATCAGCATTTGACATGGCCTATTAAAACAGCAGATCTATACTGTACTTACATATAAAAACAGAAACAAAAGTCATTGATGATGTTGGATCCAGGGCTGTAGAGTTGGAGTCAGAAAAAATATGTCAACTCCGACATTTTAAATTTACTTTAGTTTTTTTATTTAAATGAAAGCGAATTTATTATATATTTATTAATTTTTAAAAAGTATTTTTGTATTTTGTTATAATTCATTTATTTTAAATGCAAAATACATCAATTTAATTTATTAAATACTGCATGTAGTATTCTTTGTAGTATTTGTCTTTAGTAGTTAAATTATTTTGACCCAATTGAATTTGAATATTTTTGAATCATTCCTTTTTTATCCTTGCTCTAAATAAATACTCTATTTTTCTGAATGAGCCAGACTAAATGATCAGAGTACATATTTTTCTTTTCTGAACAAGGAGCTGAAATAGCTAGCTAGATCACACACTTCTTAGTTGGACTAACTCTTATGGAAGAGTGAAATTGAAGTGCAAATGATGTTGAATATATGTAGATGTAGAATTTTATCACTTCCTTTCTCCCCTTATTAAATATTTGTTAAAAATTAATTTTTTTATACAAATAAATATTAATGTAAGTTAAATATTAAAAATACTAACTATAAAAGTAGTTGGGTAAATACCCCAGGCTCCTTTCAGAGTTCAGAGTAGGCCACCCCCTATGAGAGCCTCTGTCACCCATAAAATGACTTGGTATTTAAGTTTGCCTGAGTCAAGAATCGGAGTAGGCCTACTAAAATTATCAGGAGTCATTTCATCGTTAAAATTATTGAGTGTTTTTTACCAACTCTGCAGCCCTGGTTGGATCTATATAAACCAGACCTGTTTTACTGCTTGCTTTTGCATTATTTCAATTATTTGGCTAATCCAAACAGGGCTTGGTCCCAATCAGTTTGGACTAGCGTGGCTCTACTGTAGTTAATCAAAGCCTCCTACTCCTAACATTTCCAAATCTGGTATTGTCTTTCACCTATCTAAGTCTGTTCTCAAAATTAAGGAAGGATGGACAAACAACAATGGAAATTTGTCTATAATTTTTTCAAATTGCAGCCCAAAAATACATTAACTTTTGAAAATTTAAATATATTATTTCTAAAAAATTAATCTTTTGAAATAATTTGTATTAATTTTGATTAGAATATTAACTGCTATTTTTTATTTATGTGAGATTGTGATTTACAGCTTTACTGTGAGATAATTCTGCAAAGAAAGGGCATGATTAAAAAATAACATCAAATGTCTTCTTGTGAGAAGGTAAATTGTCTACCTAACTTGGATGTGTCATTAAATCAAAGCTAGATTGGCCAAGATCTACAAAGCCAAAGTCTACAAAAGAAATAGACTATGATCCAAAGGGGGTTGAACCACTGAAGTTGAGGTTGAGGGGGTTGAGTCACTGAAGGATCTATCTGTGCACTACCAGAAAAGATGTATGATAAGAATTCTTCACAGTCAGAACTGAAGGAAAGGAATACAAAATATAAGATAACCTCAGACTCAGTCCAGCAGAAACCAAAAATCACTTTTTGAACATTTTCAGCCTACCCCAAATTGAAGGCTTTCTCAGGAACATTAGAATGAAATGTATGATAAACCAACACAGCCATAATTCAGTAAGAATTCTTCACAGTCAGAACTGGACAAAACGAATACAAAATGTAAGATCCACAAACCTCAGACATTTCATTCTAATGTTCTTGAGGAAGGCTTCAGAGTAGCTGACAACATTCAAAAAGTGATATTTGATTCATGTTAGATTGAATCTGAGGTTTGTGGATCTTATATTTTGGATATGTATGGGTTTATATCAGTTCAAAGTTCACAAAAAATGTCAGGAATCAAGATAACCAAGTGCCAAAAAACTAAACTGCCAGCAAAACTTGCTAAGGAACCAAACCACTCAAGAATAGAATCAAACTACCTTCAAACCAAAATAAGGACACAAATTCCAGTAATATATGATTGTAACTCTCTCTCTCTGCATGTAGAAATTGCAAAACAATGTAGTTTATCTGTTTTTACTTATTAAAATTAACTGTATGAAAAGTTTAATTTCACAAGAAAGTTTTCTGTATGTATCATTGCTTATTATTGTACGTAGTATTGCTCACTGTAGTTCAGAGATTGTAATAAATAAGTATACAATCTAAATTGAAATAAATAAATAAGCATTTTTTGGAAAATATACTTTATGAGCAGTGACTTTTGGATTTGAAAAAAAAAACTCTTATTTTATTTATGTATAAAAAGCATTTAAAAATTAACACGGTGTTTATTTTCACATATGACATACAGTCATAGAAATTTTATCCATTAATTGTGAAGTCTGTTAAATTAAAGTTTTACTGTATTTCAATTAAAAACTTCATTATTCACTAATATTCAGGAAAAGCCTGAATTCAGAGAAAATAAAGTACACAAGCACACACACACACAATATATTAATTTACATTTAATTTATACAAACCTTTAATGTCTTTAGACATGTTCCAAGATATTTTTTTATATCATTATCTGAAGCAGGCAGAACTTTTAAAGAAAGATGAATTAAATGCTTGAAAGGATTTGTTTCTACAACTTCAAGATGAGCTGGATTTAAATCCAATATAGATTTACTTGGTAGGGTTAAATTCAAAAGAAATCTAGAAAATAAATTAATGTTTTATTCTTTTAACCTTCTAATCAAATAAATATTTTTTTAAGTATAACCATTCATCTAATGTAAAGATAGTAGTAAACATATTTTTGTTCAAAATATTTATTAATTTAAATACAAGCTTAATACAAACATTTTGGAATGACTTAAAAGTATTTTAAGATAAAACTGTAGTAAATTGGATACTGTAGACATTATTGAGCATATCACAAAAAAGTTATTGTTTACATCATTCTTATTACCAGGGCTGTTGAGAGCATCTATGGAGTCCAGGGGTACAGCAGCCACTTTGCCATTGTTTCTTGAATAAATGAAATATATAATGTTGTTTTTTATTAATAAAATACGTGTGCCGGGCTGTGAATGGCTCACATATTTGTAAAATCTAAGTGATTCGTAAAAATTGTAAAAATACACATTAAATTTATAATGCTAGATGATGATTAAAAGATTTCTATTTATTTCTCTAAATAAAACATAATTATATATATATATATATTGTATGGCAATAATCAAAAGCACAGATCAAGCCAAATTGTAGATGCTCAATAAATTAAGTTTATCATTTCTCATTCAATTTTTAAAAGAAGATTAAAAACAAAATGTATATAGAAACTTTTATCCTAAAATGTTTCATATTGAAAACATCTTATGACAAAAACTTTAAATGTATAGTTATTTATCTTTTCCTTATTTAAACATAAAACATTTTGTACTGTAAAATATATATAAAATGCAAATACTTTGTAATTCTGTATACACTGATAAATATTTTAGTAACAGGTATTTGTTTTGCTTTTTAAGGTACAACATTATTATTTCACTCATCACTAAAATCTTGTAATTTGGATATATGAATTTGAATATATNACTCAAATGACGAAGTCATCT
Source organism: Centruroides sculpturatus (assembly GCF_000671375.1). Classification (NCBI taxonomy): domain Eukaryota; kingdom Metazoa; phylum Arthropoda; class Arachnida; order Scorpiones; family Buthidae; genus Centruroides; species Centruroides sculpturatus. Next base: position 5,557 of record NW_019384433.1, on the reverse strand, counting down.
CTGAAGTGAACGAGTATTTTGCACACCTTGACAAATCGACCTATTGTGATGGCATAAAAAAGCTAGAACATCGCTGGAATAAGTGCATTGCTAACAGAGGAGATTACGTTGAAAAATAAAAAAAGTTTTAACATTATTTTGTTTGTTTTTCTATGTGAGGCCGTGAACTTTCCGAACAGCCCTCGTAAATTAACATTAAACATATATTACTATAAGTTTTTATTTAAAGATTAGTTAAGTAAATAAATGTTAAAGTAATTACCATTTTTATCATTTGCACAAACCCCTAATAAAAAATGTGATATCAAGCCACCTCTTCTTCCTTCACCAAAATAGCCTCCTATAATCAGTAGATCTAATTCATCCGTAAGATTATTAACATATTCTGGTTTAACTTTAACCCATCCTCTTTTCCTACTATTTGGATAGTATACTGATGACATATCTTTAATCATAATTCCTTCCTCACGATTATCAATTGCTTCATTTAGAGCATCAACTACTTCTTTTCTGATAAATTATAAAATTAATTTATTAATTATAATATTAATAATATGTACCTTTGAAAGTCATCATCATTTAAAACAAGACTGTACAAGAAAAATGGATCACATTCATCTGTTAATCGAATAATAAGCTCCTGAAATAAAAAACTGGACATTAAAAAAATGCTTCCTATTTAAAATTAAAAATACAACAATTTTATATTCTACCTTTCTCAGTGCAGGAGTATTCACAATAGCATTTTCTACAGTAATAAACAGCCGAATTTTTCTGTAAATGTAATACTAAAATTATGTGATGTAGAAATAACTGATTCAGTATAAATACAAACAACACCAATACAATTTACATCTTATAAATCAGCAAACATTTTAACTCATATCGGTTAATTCTTTTGATCATATTCAATGATCATCTTTAAGCTGCTTAACAGTAATTGAGTGTTTTTAAATAAAACATAATGTCAAAAGTCAACCATACAAATTTTGAATAACATTTAAAATAAGCAGATGTACTTCAATTGGTGATATTAATTAACATAAAATAAAATAAAATGATAAAGACAAATAAATGAAATTACAATATAAATATGGTTGGGATCTGAAATCATGATCTCCACATTTAGGAGAGTTTAAAGTTTATAAACTTCCACTGTCATATAGACTTATAAATCTCCAGATCTTCCATATGTTTAAGGTTATATCTGTTTCACAAAGATATACAGTACAACCACGTTTAGCACTTAACATGTGTTCCTAGATGACAAAGTGCTAAATGAAACAGCATTAAACAAGGTTATTTTAACACATAATAAATAGGGAAAGGGGAAAACGTGACCAAAAATAAACTAATTTTACTATAATCTTAAGTTATTTTTATATTAATTTGCATAATAATATATGTTATATAACACACATACATATGCACACAGAAATATAAAGTTCATTTTTGTGATGAAGGTCCTGGCTCTTCTGAAATTCTGACTTTTTTGCAATGAAGTTGTCCATTGTCATCTGTTGCTTTCTTTTTCTTTCATTAAGTGAATATCAGTAGCAGGAGCATCCAAAATGCCTCGTATCGCTTTTGCACTCCTTTTGAAATCTGGCTCATTCGCTACAATTTGATCAATGATTTTGTTTAGTGTTAGCAAACTTTTACTAAGGAAATCTGTAGCAAGTTCTTTGTTTTCAGAATCACTATTTTCCAGTTCTACATGAATTCCTTGTTCTGTCAGTTCTTGAAGGTCATTGTTGGTAAGGCTTTTGCCAGAAACCTGCAGTAACTCCTCAATATCCTGCTCCTCTACATCTCCTAGTCCTGCTGTATCGATTAGGTTGACAATTTGGTCAACAATAGGCTCTTCTCATTGAGAATCCCTCGATATCTCCAGCCAAATCTTTTTCCACACTCCGTTCATGCATTTATCAGTTAATTCTTGCTAAGCGAAGTCGATATTGCCTATGGGATCAATAATGTTATATTTTTTCCAAAATTGCACCAAACAAACATAGATTTAGGGAGCGTACAGTGCTACAATAAAGTGACACCTTTTAATTGATTCATGTTTGGGAATAATCCTATTATATATGAATCAATAAAATGCCACGCTANGCTAGATGATGATTAAAAGATTTCTATTTATTTCTCTAAATAAAACATAATTATATATATATATATATTGTATGGCAATAATCAAAAGCACAGATCAAGCCAAATTGTAGATGCTCAATAAATTAAGTTTATCATTTCTCATTCAATTTTTAAAAGAAGATTAAAAACAAAATGTATATAGAAACTTTTATCCTAAAATGTTTCATATTGAAAACATCTTATGACGAAAACTTTAAATGTATAGTTATTTATCTTTTCCTTATTTAAACATAAAACATTTTGTACTGTAAAATATATATAAAATGCAAATACTTTGTAATTCTGTATACACTGATAAATATTTTAGTAACAGGTATTTGTTTTGCTTTTTAAGGTACAACATTATTATTTCACTCATCACTAAAATCTTGTAATTTGGATATATGAATTTGAATATATAAGAATGGTAAACGAATTTTTACCAACTAGATCTTCATCCAATAAGAGAAGGTCCTGTTAACTTTTTAAAAACTGTTAAAACGAAAGGAAAACTTATGAAATCATTCCATTTCATGACTTTGCAGAAAATGACTTTTGTCTGTTTGCTTTATGCATTTTATTACTTTGTATTTAAAACATTTAACAAATTTTAATTTTTAGCCGTTTCACTAATTCATTCAAAGATGTAAGATTTGAATAAAACAGAGTTGTTTATAGAAAATTATAACATATAAATCAATAATTTAAACATATAAATATTATTACCTAGGTACTTCGTTAAGTTCTTCCTTTTGACATAATTCTAAAAGATCAATGAATTTTTGTGGAAATGCAGGAAAATCAACTAGTAATCCCTGCTGATTTTTAAGACTAAATAAACAAGATTAATTATAATTAATAAATTATAGGTAATAATAAATAATTATGTATTTATCATCATCAAATAGAAATATTTTATAAGATTAATCATATGATAAGATGTGCATAACTCATTAAACAACATGAACTTTAAAATTTCACAATAAATATAAAAGCAAAACTTTACATATATTTTTACACTAATAAACTCAATAAATTAAAATCAATTATAAAATTAATTTATTAATTATAATATTAATAATATGTACCTTTGAAAGTCATCATCATTTAAAACAAGACTGTACAAGAAAAATGGATCACATTCATCTGTTAATCGAATAATAAGCTCCTGAAATAAAAAACTGGACATTAAAAAAATGCTTCCTATTTAAAATTAAAAATACAACAATTTTATATTCTACCTTTCTCAGTGCAGGAGTATTCACAATAGCATTTTCTACAGTAATAAACAGCCGAATTTTTCTGTAAATGTAATACTAAAATTATGTGATGTAGAAATAACTGATTCAGTATAAATACAAACAACACCAATACAATTTACATCTTATAAATCAGCAAACATTTTAACTCATATCGGTTAATTCTTTTGATCATATTCAATGATCATCTTTAAGCTGCTTAACAGTAATTGAGTGTTTTTAAATAAAACATAATGTCAAAAGTCAACCATACAAATTTTGAATAACATTTAAAATAAGCAGATGTACTTCAATTGGTGATATTAATTAACATAAAATAAAATAAAATGATAAAGACAAATAAATGAAATTACAATATAAATATGGTTGGGATCTGAAATCATGATCTCCACATTTAGGAGAGTTTAAAGTTTATAAACTTCCACTGTCATATAGACTTATAAATCTCCAGATCTTCCATATGTTTAAGGTTATATCTGTTTCACAAAGATATACAGTACAACCACGTTTAGCACTTAACATGTGTTCCTAGATGACAAAGTGCTAAATGAAACAACATTAAACAAGGTTATTTTAACACATAATAAATAGGGAAAGGGGAAAACGTGACCAAAAATAAACTAATTTTACTATAATCTTAAGTTATTTTTATATTAATTTGCATAATAATATATGTTATATAACACACATACATATGCACACAGAAATATAAAGTTCATTTTTGTGATGAAGGTCCTGGCTCTTCTGAAATTCTGACTTTTTTGCAATGAAGTTGTCCATTGTCATCTGTTGCTTTCTTTTTCTTTCATTAAGTGAATATCAGTAGCAGGAGCATCCAAAATGCCTCGTATCGCTTTTGCACTCCTTTTGAAATCTGGCTCATTCGCTACAATTTGATCAATGATTTTGTTTAGTGTTAGCAAACTTTTACTAAGGAAATCTGTAGCAAGTTCTTTGTTTTCAGAATCACTATTTTCCAGTTCTACATGAATTCCTTGTTCTGTCAGTTCTTGAAGGTCATTGTTGGTAAGGCTTTTGCCAGAAACCTGCAGTAACTCCTCAATATCCTGCTCCTCTACATCTCCTAGTCCTGCTGTATCGATTAGGTTGACAATTTGGTCAACAATAGGCTCTTCTCATTGAGAATCCCTCGATATCTCCAGCCAAATCTTTTTCCACACTCCGTTCATGCATTTATCAGTTAATTCTTGCTAAGCGAAGTCGATATTGCCTATGGGATCAATAATGTTATATTTTTTCCAAAATTGCACCAAACAAACATAGATTTAGGGAGCGTACAGTGCTACAATAAAGTGACACCTTTTAATTGATTCATGTTTGGGAATAATCCTATTATATATGAATCAATAAAATGCCACGCTAATTTGAATCAACATAAATTTTGAGCTTTTTTTAAAGCTTTGAACAGATCATATTATATCAAATCAGCGTTAATTGAGAAAGAGCTAAATGAAGTCTTACTGTATGTTATATTTGTTATATTATATATTATATTATGTATATTTGTTATATTATATATTATATTACAGTATGTATATATGTTATACGACTATGTTATTTTTTTTTAACATATTGTAAATTATTATGTGGTAAAGTAAGAAAACAAAATTTGTTACCTGCATAAAGAGCCATCCTTAATATTAATATTAAGAGACTTATTAAAAAGAATTTCAACTTCACTGCTGTTACATATCATTTTACTATATCAAAGTTCCATATTATTTTCTAAAAATAAATAAATAAATAAATAAAATTCATATTTAAAATTTTTTAAATAATTAGTAATATAATAGCAAAACAATATGCATATACATATGGAAAATATTTAATTACATTGAAAACCAACATTTAAATACGAGGGCTGTTCGGAAAGTTCACGGCCTTGCCTATATGCGGCACTGCGATCAATTTAATTTTTGGCAGGAATAATTCAGCCATCTTTGCTAAGGATACGATACCAATTTCCGCTTGATTTGTCATAAAGTTTTGACACGACAGCTTGGCAGATAGTCAGTGTACACATGCTTTGTCAAAAATGGAGAAGACAGAGACTCTTGCGGTCATAAAATACCTGATGAAAAAAGGGTTGACCCCATCTCAAATCAAAGCTGACATGGATGAAGTTTTGGGAGAGTCTGCTCCTT
>NW_019384432.1:858958-860349 GCF_000671375.1 Centruroides sculpturatus | reverse complement strand
CCAGTATAGGTTGCCGATCAGTTTGTAGTCATTTGTGTCTAGATTGACTCTCTAATGTTTCCATTAAAAGTGGGTGTTGTACTTTGTCAAAAGCTATTTCGTAGTCAACGAAACCAATGTACAACTCCCTTTGCATTTCTATGGCTCTTTCTGATAAAATTCTCACATCAAACAGTGCATCAATAGTGCCTGTTTCAGGTCTAAACCCAAATTGCAATAGTCCTATCTGAGCTTCCATTTTGTTTCTTATTCGTTGTCCTATAATTTTTAGTAAGAGCTTTAGGCTATCGCTCGTTAGACTTATGGTTCGGAATTGGTCATACCGCTTGGCATTGTGCTTCTTTGGAATTTGGATGAAAGTGGATTTTTTGAAGTTGCGTGGTAGCTGTCCATCTTTGTAGATTTTATTAAAAAGATGTAGTTATTAAAAAGATGTAGTAATGATAGTTTTGCTGATGTGCCCAAGGATCAGAAGCTTTTTTACATCTGATGGAGTCCATGGCATGTTCTAATTCTCTTAGCGTAATAGGAGGGGCAGCATCTCCTTCTGTTGTATGAACCTGGGGATGTCTGTTGTGATCTCCAAACAAATCTTTGATGTCCTCTGTCCAAGTTTTAGCTTTTTCTTCCTTTCCATATTTCATTTTGCTTTGTTGGTCTATTTAATTTGTTACACCCTTCTTTGTTTTCTTATGTTCTTTCATGGTTTCTTTGATGATTCTATGGACTTCTCTGGTATGGTGCTTTTTCTCGTGCTCTGCTATTCTTTCACATTTTTCCTTGAACCACTTTTCTTTAGCTTTGGCGCATTCATGCGTGATCATCCGATGAAGTTTTTTGTATTCTCCAGGGTTTTGGTTCTTAAACTTTCTGCATTCCTCCATCAGTGTCAAAATGTCCTCTGTGATCCAAGGGTTCTTCCGCTCTCTTTCCTTTTTGTTAAGTAAGGTACAGACAACATTCTTAATTGCACTTTTTATGTTTTCCCAGTGTTTCTCTACAGAGGGTATGTCGTCGTCTTGGATTTCTTTTGCAATCAATCACCTCACTAAAATGTTGCCTGATCTCGCATATTTTCAGCCTATCAAGGTTGTAATGTAACTTATTCTTTTTGACATTTGTAACTTTAAGTGAACCTGGCATAGAGTAAATTATGATCTGTGTAGCAGTCGGCTGAAGGCCTTGTTTTAACATTGTGAATTGAGTTTCTGTATCGTTTGTTGATGAGGATGAAGTCTATTTGATTTTGTACTATTCTGTATTCTCTGTCTTGAGGACTTTTCCATGTGTACAGTCTTTGCGGATGTTGTTTGTACCATGTGTTGTGATACATAGGTCATGGCATTCTGCAAATTATTTTGATGCCCCCCCTTTTTGCAAGTCAGAGTGTC
>NW_019384432.1:857467-858688 GCF_000671375.1 Centruroides sculpturatus | reverse complement strand
TTCTTGAAATTTCAAGGTCCCCTAAGTCCAAAAGTGTAAAAATATTGGGGTGTCAGTTTTTGGCTAATTGCCATACTTTCTCTGCACTATATATAATAGAGTCGAGATAGTAAAGAGAGATCTAGCTGGTCAATAAATTGGGAATTTCTTAAACATGATCACATTGTTGAATAGCTGAAGAATGCTGACAGGTCAAACATGCCCCAAGGTCATGTTTGACCTGTCAGCAAGAATTATACAATGACCCACAAAAACAGGATCATAATGACTGATAACTGAATTAGTTGTCAAAACCAAAGAAACTTTAGCAATGCTGTTAACAACTGCTAATTTTGTCCAAGATGAAACAGGAAATCTCACCAATGGAGCATGAAGAGGATGACTAAAATATTTTGAATGATAAAAGTGATTTTGCATTTATTATGAAAGTGCAAATAAAATTTAGTTACTACGCATGTAAATCATATTTTTTCATTTAGTTTTTGTCTTTGTTAATTAGTGACATATTTTATTTTAATCTATATATATAAAATTGCTTGTCCTGACTGACTGACTCACTGATTCATCATCGCCCAGAGCAAACCGCTGGACCTAAAGAGCAGAAATTTGGTACACAGTTAGGGTTCGTCATGAAAACGCACACTAAGAAGGGATTTTGAGAAATTTCCCTGCGGAGGGGTGAGGGAGAGCATTAAGACTTAACCGGAAGAACGGCTTCTACTGTACTATTTTAGATGCGATTTTTTGTTTTTATGTGCATTTTAGTAGGGTAAGTCATGGCAATGTACACTAAGAAGGGATTTTTAGAAATTCTCCCGCGGGGGTTGAGGGAGAGCATTAAGGCTTAACCGGAAGAACGGCTTCTACTGTTTTATTTTAGATGCGATTTTTTGTTTTCAACTACATTTAGTCTTCATTGAGTACTTAGGTGTATTAAATTGATAACATTTCAGACATTGTTAAAAATATTTTTATCTATTTCAATTTTAAAAATGTTCGAACCGTTTTAAATTCGAATTTGTTATTGCATATTGGTTCGATTATAGAACGATTGTAAACGTTTCAGAAAATTGATCAAATTGAAAATAGTTCGTTTGATTTTCGGCAATTCTCTTCAGCGGTAGGTGTTATATAACAATTACTATGGTTATTGAAATATTGGATGTAAATGGGGTTTGCTTGCAAAACCTCCGCTGACGAAGTCGCGGGTAACAGCTAGTT
>NW_019384432.1:837750-851786 GCF_000671375.1 Centruroides sculpturatus | reverse complement strand
ATTACATTATAGCCAATCTTTCCCGTTTTCACAGAATGCAAGAATTAGGTCCCCCGTTTCCAGACTAATTAGAGAATTTTTACATCCAGTCAAATGAACTATTTTCAATTTGATCAATTTTCTGGAACGTTTACAATCGTTCTATAATCAAACCAATATTCGAATTTTATGTTCAAATTCAAATTCGAATATTGTTCGAATTAAATTCGAACAAATTCGAATATAACATTCGAAATAGAAAACCACTTTCAACCACTTTCAGCCCCATATCTCCCGCACTCTTATAGCTATCGAGACACAACCACCATAGTGCACGAATGGAGACTTGGGGCTACTACCACATACAAACACCATTCACATGCGATGTGTAGTTTTGGCGGAAAAGTGAAATATAGGGACACACGCGTCCATTTATATATATATATATATATAGTTTTTTTTAATATATAAAAGACTGTTTCTTTTCCTGTACATAATCTTTCTCTGATTCGATGTATTTTCCTATAATTTTCAAGTTGCTCTTCTGTCTGATTATTTCTGTTTCGTTGATAATTTTCTCATAGCAATGTTCAACGTACTTCTCTTTCTTCCATGGTTTCATTTCTCCATGCCATCTTTTGCCTTTGAGATATGATTCGAGACCACAAAAATTCTTTCTTACGCTTTGGCATTGTTTTGTATATTTTTTACTTTCCACACTTCACTATTCACTTTTCACTTTTTTCTGTTATTTGTACACTTTTACTTATGAAAAATCAACTGAAGCATGTGCGTCACACATCTCCAAAAGTCATCCCACTACTCACACATAACGGTCCTCAACTATTCCAAAACATTTTCAACTATTCAAAAACATTTAAGATTAAAATTACATTATAGCCAATCTTACCTGTTTTCACGGAATGCAAGAATTAGGTTCCCCATTTCCAGACTAATTAGAGAATGTTTACATGGTCTAAAAATATGTTTAATTTCCCACAAAACACAAAAAACAACATCTGCACCTGTAAATCTTGCACACTGCTTTCTCTTAACACTTCCTTTTTTTATTGAACACTTCCATTGTTACACATTTTAGAAATCAACCACTTTCAACCCCATATCTCCCAAACCCTTATAGCTATCAAAACACAACCACCATAGTGCACGATGAGAGACTTAGGGCTACTACCACACACAAACACCATTCATGTGCAATGCGTAGTTTTGGCTGCAGAGTGAAATATAGGCACAAACATGTCCATTTATATATATATATACATTATATAATGGAATGGAAAANGTACTGACATACTGCTGTATTTTGTTCGTCATTTTACAAATGATTGCTTACCTACAGTTTAAAAAAAGTTTAATAACACTTATCTAAAAATGTTTAATCAAACTTTACTAAATATGAAGATTAATCTATAAAAATAAAACACAATGACAAGTCTTAAGGGCTAAAGTTGAAAGCAATGACAACAACACCTGGTCAATGAGAAAGTTAGGACAAGGAAGAAAGAAATTGCATTATCAGTTTTCATTACAGTAAACCTGACAAAAAGCACAAAACAAATTACAATATTCTAAAATTCATGGGCAAATTTGAGACAATACATGTGCTTGCTTGAATAAAAACAAATATATCAAAGTTTACACATAAAAATTGTGGAATGTTGTACAGAGGATTTCCAAAACTGTGTTAGAGTGAAACTGAAGATCATTTTGTAGAAGTACTGTGTTTATGAGAGGTACCTGTATTTTCAGAGAAAAAATTGTTTTATTGGTGAAAAGAAAGAAGAAAGATTTTTAGAAGTAATTAAATATTACATTATTAAAAATTTGAAAAATATACAAAATTTGTAAGCTTACAATGTAGGAAAAATATTTTTACTAATATCATTTTCCATTCCATTATATAATGTATATATATATATAAATGGACGTGTTTGTGCCTATATTTCACTCTGCAGCCAAAACTACACATTGCACATGAATGGTGTTTGTGTGTGGTAGTAGCCCTAAGTCTCCCATCGTGCACTATGGTGGTTGTGTCTTGATAGCTATAAGGGTTTGGGAGATATGGGGTTGAAAGTGGTTGACTTCTAAAATGTGTAACAATGAAAGTGTTCAATAAAAAAAGGAAGTGTTAAGAGAAAGCAGTGTGCAAGATTTACAGGTGCAGATGCTGTTTTTTGTGTTTTTGCGGGAAATTGAACATATTTTTAGACCATGTAAACATTCTCTAATTAGTCTGGAAACGGGGAACCTAATTCTTGCATTCTGTGAAAACGGGTAAGATTGGCTATAATGTAATCTTAATCTTAAATGTTTTTGAATAGTCGAAAATGTTTTGGAATAGTTGAGGACCGTTATGTGTGAGTAGTGGGATGACTTTTGGAGACGTGTGACACACATGCTTCAGTTGATTTTTCATAAGTAAAAGTGTACAAATAACAGAAAAAAGTGAAAAGTGAATAGTGAAGTGTGGAAAGTAAAAAATATACAAAACAATGCCAAAGCGTAAGAAAGAATTTTTGTGGTCTCGAATCATATCTCAAAGGCAAAAGATGGCATGGAGAAATGAAACCATGGAAGAAAGAGAAGTACGTTGAACATTGCTATGAGAAAATTATCAACGAAACAGAAATAATCAGACAGAAGAGCAACTTGAAAATTATAGGAAAATACATCGAATCAGAGAAAGATTATGTACAGGAAAAGAAACAGTCTTTTATATATTAAAAAAAACTATATATATATATATATATAAATGGACGCGTGTGTCCCTATATTTCACTTTTCCGCCAAAACTACACATCGCATGTGAATGGTGTTTGTATGTGGTAGTAGCCCCAAGTCTNGGGCTCACTATTAAGCTTTGGATATAACAGTTCTTGGAGAAAGAATGAACCTTGGAGATAGAACAACCATGAGAGTACGAATAGCAGATTTTGGAGGAAAAACAAATTTTTGGAGCAAAGAATGTCGTGTCCTTGAAACATTCGTTTTTGTAGGTTTCCTCTATTCTGCATTCTGATTGGTCTTCCCCCATCTCCCGATGACAATTCGAAACCTTTCGAGGCATGGGAGAGGTCATTATCAACACTTAACCAGATTCCAATTATCTAAAATTCCTCCAAACTTTGATATTCTCTTCGTAATTCTAGTCTTGTTTTCTGTTTTGATGAAAAGAACTTTTATTGTTTAAGATACACTTTAAGTCTTGCTTTGTTTTAATTTTGAAAGGTGAAAGATTAACTGTAACACTGGATATTTGTCATCAAAAGCATAAGATTTCAATATCCGTCCGGGACCTTACAAATTGTATGCAGATGGTCAACCTTTCTCGCACCCAAATCTAAGTTTGGTTACACCCAAAAAGCAGAAAGATGACCAATTAGGAAGCAAGGGATGAAGAAGTAACCCAATCCAATTTCCTTTAATTCAGTAAAACCCTACTTAAACAGTGGGCACTCGACTTCTTCCCCACCAATTGTCCAGGTATACTTTTTTCTCAACTGTTGTACTTAAATATATGCTTAAGATCAGTGTGTGTTCTGAACATTGTTTGTGCCTGTGTGCCAGCCTCATCTTCTGTACCAACCCAAACCAAGGATTGTATCCAGTTCTTTGACTCAACTCAACCTTTTGGATCTACTCTGCTCCAGAGCATCTACCTTGCCAAAGGACATGTAATGGAATGGATGATCTTACACATCTGGACTTAAAGTTATAATTGATTTACAGGAAGTTTTGTATGCTCCTTTTAAATGTTTTAATAAATGGGTTAATTTGGAAGGAGACTTGTTTCCATGTCCACTCTCCTACATATATACTATCACCACTCATTCACCCTGGGGATGAATTGATGCTCCCACTTGTCGGCAAACCCACAGTAAAGATGAAAAGTTCTATTTTGGATAATTGTCTTCTCTTAAATTCTCTGGTCAGTTCAGAGGACTTCTTGAAGTTATGAGTATGGGAGTCTATCTTCATCTCACCCCTAATCTTTTTTGTCTGTCTCTCTTAAATTGTTTTAATATTCCCAGCATCTCCTGTGAACTTTTTCTGTTGGATAGTCAAATTTTATCTCTTTGATTGGCTCTTTGAACTATGACCAAGAGTCTGTGAGGGTCATGCAAGGATTCATACCTTATCTGAGATGCTTTTTTCCCAGTGGATTTTTCTCTTTCAATTTACATTTCTATTGTAAACTCAATAATTCAATTTGTAAATTCAATCAATCAGATATTTTGTCATCTTAAATATAATTTTGTGATTCTTATACTTCATTTAACATAGTGTTATTTTTCCTTTCATTAACACAATCCTTAATCTCATTATTGAGTATTTTATTATTCATATAAATCACATGTGATCTTGTGATTTTCTGGCTTGTGTACTGTACATTCCTTGGCATTTCATTGGAAACATTGGGACCAATATCACAGCAACAATTAAAATGAAATATTTAGAAACTGTATAATAAAATTATATACTAAAAATAATATTTTACGAAGAATCTTATTTTGAATATTAAAGGGTTCCTGGCATGAATACAAGCAATTTTTATAGTTCTAATAAGAGAAAACGTGAAAGGAATTTAATAAAAGTTCAGCGTTATGGAGGTGTTCTATTAACAAGCTATGGAACTGTAATAACAAACAGTGAAATATTATCTAAACGAGAAGGACGTGAATTTGTCTGGGTAAGTATCTTGTTGCCTTTTGTTGCTTATACAATTAATAATAATGATGATATTATATTTCTTTCAGGATTATGTTATTCTTGATGAAGGCCATAGAATCAAAAATCCAACAAAAACAACAAAAGCTGTTCATGATATTCCTGCTAGAAATCGAATTGTGTTAACTGGCACACCTATTCAAAATAATCTGAAGGTAAGTAAGTATCAATGTAACCTTAATATAAAAATAAATAATGTTCAAATAGACAAAATATTGCATTTTCAGTCAGTTTAAATTCTTAACTATTCAATGATTATAAATCTATCTGTATCCTCTATTATTCCCAGCAGGCATTTTATTTATATTTTTATTTTAATAAAATTATCAATATAATAATTGATTCATTTATAGAATACCTCAGTTGTATTTTTAAAATTATGATTAGATGCTGTTATATTCTATTTATATACTGTTTTAAAATTAATTTCAAATAAATTATACAAGTTAGAGGTATCCATCCTTCATCTACCAATTAGACAGCTTTTTAATGTAGATATTTATCATTGAATTTCTATTCAGAAGGATAAAATTAAATAATCTCACAACTTGATGATATATGTGATACAATAGAGAAAAATCATTGTGTTAATGTAACAAGTTTCAATATACAGGGTTCTTATGCAACTGGAAAATCAGGGATTTTCATTAGTGTTTGGAAAAAATCCTGGAAAGTCAGGGAATTTGCCTCCTTGGCTGTCTTGTTGATTTTNAACTCTTGGTAAAAGTTGGAAGTTGATTTATAGTTTATCTTGTTTTTTTTCTCTTACGATTTCCACACCTATCTCGATTTTCATCTATCTTTCTCCCTTCTCGAGATTAAGGAAGAACAGACCGTCAGACGGACGACAGTGGGAATTTATGCCTACAATTTTATGGGATCACATAAAAACAATTATTCTTGCATTAGTGTGGAATAGTTATGGTGAATATATATGGTGTTAAAGTTAAAAATTAAGAAAACTTAATACAATGTCGGCCTATACTTGTCGAAAAGCCTAATCAAAATATAGTAGTTGTATTTGGTTGGAAAGGGCTTTTTAAGAGCAATCCAGTGATACCCATAAAACACCATATGATAGAGTGAAGCGGTGCCGGGAACGTAAAAATATTACTTGTTAACGTACATGTATTTACGTAAAACACACGGCCGTATCCCGACACTGCCACACCCCCTCTTTTTTTATTTTATTTAAACAAGTCGTATATTAAGTCATGCAGATGTTAAGGTTAGCAACTTGGGAGGTTACCAGCCTGAACAAAATACGATTTAAAGGGTTGTTGAGTGTGCCGAAAATAAATATTTGGTCAATTTTTTGCAAATTTGATTCATTGGCATATTATCGTTTGATATTCGCCTGTGAATGTAACAGTTTGTTAGTGCGAACATTAGAAAAAATACGCATTCAAAGTTTAACAGTTTTGTATTTTATTCGATGCAAACAGTACATTTAAAAACTGCACTGATCATTTTTTAAATAATGCCTTTTTTTCTAAACTTTATTTAGTCCATTTTTCATCCATTATGTTTGATAAATCTTTTGCTATAAAATATTTGTATAACCTTTTTTCCTATGTAACAAATCTTAGTGACTTTTCATTCATTTATTTAGAAACAAATTAAAAAAATAGAAAATAAAGTATAAAGCAATCTACAATTGAATTTTTCTCACTTGTATTGTATGTAATTATATTGTATTGTACTGTACAGTATTGCTATATATGTCTAGAGATTTTCCCCAGGCCCCGTCGTGGTTCCTATTAATGTTATATTTACTAACAGAAAATGTTAAAATCTTTATGATTGCTTTTTATTAATAAAGAAATAATCTACATATTTAATTTGTTTGAAAAAACTACAGCTGAAGGGACCTACTCTATCCCCGGGACCCCACAACTCTCTTAAAAGTATAACTGCAGTTGTGTGAGATTACAGTCGTTATTCCAAAAACTTCATACTGTACCGACTTTTTACCTTTTTGCTGCATAATATCTCCAGTGAGGAAATACTTATCCAGTTGTAACTATGAAAAAAATGTAAACCTTTTAAATTAATAATTATTTAATTTCACAAAAGTACTGGTCAGTCAATACAAAAAGTTTGATTATTACACTAACGCACGCTTTATCTATTGTTTTAGATAAAGCAAACAAAAGTCTTTAAATGTAATTAGTCACCTATCTTACATAAATTATACGTATAATATTGTTATATCACTTTAGTTTAAATGTTAAAATAAAATCATATTTTTGTAAATCTAGATAAGAAATTTCTATTTATTTAATTTAGAATTACTGTATAGGAATTTAATCTTAAAGAAGGATTAAGTTATCAGGAAACACATCACGAGTGAGTAGTCACATGACCGAATGTCATTCCGAGAAATGTCACGTGACGCTTGGTACTCATCCCCCTTCCAATGTGCCAGTCCGCAACAAAAACCACTGTAATTATTAATGCAGCAAAAACTACTTGATGTTCCGCATGTGCAACAAACAACTAACTGATAATAATACAGCTGTATTGCACTGTACCTCATTCTGTCTGTTGCACATACTGAGTGGTAAGTAGAAAATTTCATTTGTGCCACACTGACGGGGAGTGCTGAAAAACTGAATCTGTCCAAAATAACGAGATTCTACTGTACTGTATTATTTTCTACAGTAATACTTTTTTTTTAATTCTAAATTAGGATTTTTCAAGAAAATGTCTGAACAAAGCCAAATGAGTGACTCTGAAATAGAGTATTCAGATTAAATGTCAGTTGCCTCTGAAAATGACTTTGATCTAAGCAGTTTTGAAGATGGAGACGACCTCCACTCTGAAAGGGTGTGTCTTCTCCAAGTCGCTTCTCCCTCTCTAGTTTTGAAGATGAAGACTATGAGCCTGAAGATGATGTGGCCTCTCTCCTCCTCCGCTGCACATTCTGACAGTGATGACGAAATGGAAGATGAGGACTATTGCGAGGTTCTCTCATTGGAAGAACCTTTTCCTTTCACTTTCTAACAGGAATCTGGCCCAAAACATATGCCACCTCCCGATTCTCCTCCTATCGCATATTTCTATCTGTTTTTCACTAGTACTTTGCTGTCTCTTATGGTAGAAGAAACCAATCGGTATTCTCAGCAAGTGATAAATGGCATAGGGCATAATGTACCATCTTATTTGAAGGACTGGTCCGAAGTCTCTTTTCCAGAGATGAAAGGATTTTTGGCGTGTGTTCTGAATATGGGTCTAATCAAAAACCAACTATAGCTTCATACTGGTCCACTTCTCCCTCCCTAGCTACTCCGTGATTTGGCAAAATGTTTTCTAGACACTGCTTTTATCACTTGCTACGATTCTTCCATCTCATCGATAACACCAAGTTACCTGGTATTGGAGAATTGGGTTATGGTCGCATTGCCAAATATCAGCCTCTTGTGGATCATGCGAACAGGGTGTTCTGACACCACTACACTCCTCATCAGGAAATGTCTGTCGATGAAAGCTATCTCATAGATAATAGTAAGTTGCTTGTTTTCTTTCATACTTTGTACATAAAAACAAAATTCTAATTTTCTGAAATTTTATACAGACAGCAATTAACAGCAAATATATTTACTTTAGTTTTTACAAAAACAAAAGATATATATTGTAAATGAAGTTTTTTCTTATAGAATAACTACAATAAATAAATAAATACAATAAATAAATGTAGACGTACACAATGGAGGGAGAAGCGGAAACAGAACATCCTCCGGGATCCAAATCTGTAAGAGAAAATATCGTTTTGTACATTTTGCAAGAATCATGCATATATAACTCTGATAATAACTATGCACTACCTACCTCGTCTGCTAGCGCACATACTTTAGGGGGGAAAAAACAAAAGAGATGATATCTGTAAGAAAGATCATTTTGTACACATATATATGGATAAATTTTGCTAAAACTAAAACAGAATTATAATTATATGAATTTATGCACATACCTTGTGCTAGCAGTGATGCTTTACAAGACAATTGGCATGCACACCCCTGTTGCATCTTGTGCATGCTTTTGTTGTAGTCTTCTTATGTTTTGATGTGCTGCACACGACAACGAAGGGCGGTTCTTCCAGGTAATTTTTTAATTCCTTTTGGTCCCTGGGGATTTTGAATTTCTGCTACTCCACGCTTCTCCCTCCATTCTCTCGCCAGGCTTTCTACCACCGCCACAATAAAATTGGCGTGAGACAATTTCTTGCCTTGGCTTCCGGAATTTTCTTTGTACAATATGTAGGCATTCAACATCATCCTGGCTATGATGTTGAATGCTACTTTTTTAAAATATTTGAGGGTTTTCCTTTCATCCAAGTACGCATTCATCATCATATCATATCAACTCCATTCATAAATTTATTGTAGTTTAAAACTTGTTCTTTTTGCTCTGACCAAAACCTAATCATTATTTGTAACTCTTTCTTACTTTCCACATTACTGGTTTCATCATAACTAATTGTAAAGAATGAACAGTGGGTTTTTTCTAGCATTTTTTTTGGAAGTAGGGAGCCAATGCTTCAATTATGAAATAGTGCAATTTCTTCCCACTCATTGATGAAAATTCAGGAAATTTAGTTTTTGGAAGCACTGCTTGTAGTGTTGGAACCATATTATTAGATGCAGCAAATGAGAAATTAATACATATTGTTTTCATAGACCACACAAGTTCTGCATGGTATGCAGCATCTCTTGGATTATATAAACAAAAACAGTTGCTGTTCCTTCTCCAGTCCCATTATCAGTATTATTTGGAATTTCATCATTTTTTGAGGGGCCTGAAAAACTATCACCTGGTGCAATCAATGTCAGGTGTAACTGTCTTGGACCATAAGCACAGGTAAGTTTTTGTTTCTGTTTGACAGTACCTCCATGATCAAAAAGTGCTTGTAAACCTATTTTTCACTTGTATTATGCAATTACATACTTTGCAAAATACGTCAGTGTCTGAATGTACAGCCCCTCGATGTGTGTTTCTGTCCGTGGTGAAGGGACCTCCCAGATATGGTTTAGTAATTCTTTTTTTCATCCCTGGGATCTGAACGCCCAACCACGTGTTTGCCGTGCGTGGTGTCCCGTATGCCGGAAAGGGGGATCCTGGTAGTTGAGGGACAACATAATGTCCCCAACCACTGCTTTGGCCCCTGCTTTGGATAAATGGGAAGCTCAAATCAGGCTCCGTTTGAGTCAATCGGCTGGTGATTGAGTCATCCTTGACCTTGGCCTGGAGTCAGCTGGTATGTCTTCTTTTATTCTACCATTTAGTATAACCCAATTATTATCCTGAACAAACTTCAATACAAGTTCACCAGTTGTATTAATCACTTTATCCTTATGTTAGATATTGCTAATATAAGGTCTATCTCTCTCATAGACTACATCCATCTTTTCTCCAATGCGACTATTGAAATCTCCCATGTTTTATCCTTTTGATTTACACTGGGCTATCGTGAAAATTAGCTTTTGCCTCCTAATCTTTACTGCTGATTTGTGTAAATGGTCGAAGATTACATTCCTCTTAAACTTGTTTAATAATTTTGGCTTTACTTTCCAGAATTCCCATAAAGTTGAATTTCTCTCATACACAAAATTAAGAGTTATTTTAACTATTGAATTATTTCTGCTTTTAGATATATTAACTAAGCCAACCAGATCACATTTTTCTAGACCAGGGGTTTTCAAACTTTTACACTTTTAGGAACCCTTCGAGCTCATGCTTTTCTTGAAGGAACCTCATGTTTAAGTAGCAGATAAAATGGTTTATCAAAGCTTTTTTCTACTCAAATTTGCAAAATTATTCTTGTATCTTTATTTAATCTTAATAAAACAATGAATAGTGAGGTAGCAAATCAGGTTTTATTTTATTTATTTTCTAGAATACATTTTATGAATAATTAACAAAAAGAACAATATTTTATATCATAACAAATTAATAAAAAGAAAATTCTTTTAATGACTTGACTTTGCTTATATTTTATCACAAAGCATTTTTACATCGGTAATAATTGTTGAAATCTGCAGCCTAATGTCATCTTCAGCATCCAATCTGTTTCTGTATTTTGTTTTTGTGGCAGCATACAAAGAGAGAGAGATTTTTCGCATATATAGGTTGATACAAATTACATTAGCTGTTTCACAGATCTTTTGGCAATTTCAGGATATTCATTTCTAATGTCAATCCAAAAATGCATAATATCAATTTGATTAAATTTTAGTTTCAATTGAGTGTCAGTTAATATATCAATTTGTTGTTCTCTTTTTTTTATTGGGAGTTTGGAGGTGTCACAGTCTTGAAAAGGATTCTGAATCCAAGATAATTTTTCTTTTTCAACAAGAAAATATTCAAGAAATGTTTCTTGCAGATCCGATAAATGTTGGACCAAATTATTTTTTACATTTTTATAAAGATTAGCATTACTGTCTATTAAAATATTGTGCAAACTAGGAAAGCATTCAATATTTTCTTTCAAAATGCAATCTGCCTAAAATTTCAATTTCAAAAGAGTAGTGTCAATTTTATCTTGAAAATATTGATATTTGTTCCTTCGAGTGATGTGTTGGGCTCATTTAAATAGGTAAAAATATCTGCTAGATATAACATTTTCTGAATACAAACTGCATCATTTAATTTTTGAGCTAATTGAAGTGCATGTTCAGATAAGAAAATTCTTATTTCATCTTTTAATTCACAAAATCTTGCTAACACTTTTCCATGAGATAACCAACGGATGTCTGTGTGTAACAGTAGTGTTTTATGTAAACTTCCCATACTTTCACACAATAAATTGAAAACTCTTGAATTTAATGGCCTTGATTTGATAAAATTTATAATTTTAACACAATCATTAAGTGTCTTTTAGCTCTTCTGGCATCTTCTTCACTGCAAAAGCTTGTTGATGAAGACAACAAGCTCTTGCAGTGAAGAAAAGCACAAGCTTCTCATGTGAGGATTTTTTTGTTTCATGCGTGCAACTATGCCGTTCAATTTACCAAGCATTGCCTTGGCTCCATCGGTACATACTTGATGACATAAATCCCAAGATATATCTTGCTTTTTGAAATATGAATCTATCAAATTAAAAATTTCTTCTGCAGTTGTTCTGGTTGGCAGACTTTTGCAAATTAGCATATCTTCTTGAGCAGCTGTTCCATGGATATATCTCACAATAATGAACTAGATCGCTAATCCAGCTATATCTGTAGTTTTGTCAAGTTGAATAGTAAATCTATGTTCTGAAGCTTGCAAACGTCTTATGAGCTCATTTTCACAAAAATTAGACATATCTTTAACATGCCTTGAAATTGTAGTATCCGAAAAGGGATACAATCAACTAATTTAGCATGTTCTTCCCAAATCATGGTAGTAACTACATCTTTTACACATGGCTTAATTAATTTTTCTGTGATCATATAAGCTTCACTCTGTTGAGTAATACAATAACTGACATGATATGATACTTCCAAAGCATTATCATTATTGTTTTTAACAAAGTTCATAAAGATCTTTCTTCTATTCTTCAACTCATTATGTTTTCTTTTAAAATACTCAACATTTTTATTTTGTAAAGTTGGATGGTTTGTTTCCAAATGTCTTTTCAATTTTGCAGGATTTAAACTGCTGTTGTGCATCACATGTTCACATTCAGCATATAACCCTTTTGGTTCATTTTCATCACTAATCCATGCAAAATCAAATTTTATGTATTCTTTATTATACTTCTGCTTTTTACGAATGGGTAAATCCAAATCACCAGATGACTTTTTGGTACTAACATCTAGTTCATTTTCAACAGTAGTAGCGAAACTAGTTCCCGCGTCCGTGGAATGAAGCTTACCAGTTTTCAACCACATATTCATTATTGCTACGGTAGTCTAATTAAATTGTAAATAAGTAATAAAAGTTATCAATTATGATATAAAAACAAAATAAATACTCACTTGTACGCTTGTATGTGATTGTATTTAACATACAGAATGAGATTAACAGAACTAATATGCGACATCATGCGTCTTGATTGGTGTATTTGAAGCACATGACTACCAAATTTCAAGATTTTATTTTATCCATAAAATATTTATTTATATTTATTTTTTAAAATCAACTGCCTTTTTATATCTAATTTATATTAATATTNGGAACTATAAAGATTTTCAAGAGATACTGTATAACAAGAATAAACTCAACTTAAACATAAGAAAAAATCCCCTCAGCCAGAGCTTTAAAGTAAAAACATTTTAACTGAAAAACCAATGATTCTGCAGATCAAACACTTTTTCTTGCATACTTAAAATTTAAAAAAATAAAACAATAATTGATATGTACCAAAAAACAAGGAAAAATGTAGGAAGAGGGGAAGAAAATTTTCGAAGGATTTGACTACAGTGGATAAATTATGCTTTTCTGTTTTAGTGCAATTTAGTGAAATTTTTTCTTAGCTATTAACGCATTTGTATTTTTTTCCCCTTTTTCTTTTGCTAATTTTCATATGCTTTTTCTTCCTCTGTTGTTTGTTTAGTTTGTATTTTTGTGGCACTTGAAAAAGGCCAAATGGCCACAGTGTCTTTTAAGATTAACGATGTGTGTTTCTCAAAGTGCACACATACAGTGGTACCTCAGGATACGAAATTAATCCATTTCGAAACTGAGATTGTATCATGAAAACGTCGTAAGGTGAATAATTTTTCCCCGTACGATTACATGTAAAACCAAATAATTCATTCCAACACGAAAAATGCACTCAAATTAAAGCTAAGTAGTCATTGAAAAAAAAATAACTTTAGTAAGGAAAACACTGAAAAATGCATTTTGTAGTTGTAAATGTATAAATGACCATAATAGAATAATAATTGATAAAAAAAAATGTAGTTTTATTTGCACTTTATCTTTGCGGATAGATGTCGGTGGAGGTGTAAATTGGTGGCAAAGGAGAAGGGAAAATGATACTAAAACTTATTGTTACATTATGTTATGTAAGTTAACTTAAAAATAATTTAACACTAATTTTTTAACTTTTTGTTTTATGTTTTATTTTTTAGATTTTTTATTCACTGCTTTTTGCCGTCTTTCCTTCACTTCCACTAGCACTTTCACTGGATAGAGGTCGCTTGGTAAAATATCTATCCAAAGAGGTTTGGCTTTGCCTACTTTTTAAAATGTTTCTAAAATGACTTAGGCAAATGTCATTATTCCAAGCAGCAATACGGCCAGTGTGAACCTTTTTGGGATGTTTCTTTTCAATAAAATCAGTCACTTTCTGATAATACCTCAAGATTTCCTTTATCGAG
>NW_019384432.1:833112-835181 GCF_000671375.1 Centruroides sculpturatus | reverse complement strand
CTTTATTATAATTATATATATGCTTTCTGCCGCCTGGCACCACGCTACGGAGAGTTTAGGCTAGTAAGTTGAGTTTATTATCGTCTGTACAGTATGTAAATTAGGTACCGTAAGTCTAATACAGCACTAATTTTACACATTTCTTGTGAAAGAAACATTTCTTATTCAACGGCCATAAAAATTATTTATATTAATGATGTCTCCAAAAATCAAGTTATTTTTCTGCGAAAAATTCGTTGTCAGATATCGCGGCTGACGTTTTGTGCGCTATTCCGCGACGAAAACAAGCGTAAGCAACAGCGTAGTCGAACGGTGCACACTCCGTAAGTAATCCTACAATTTTTTGTTTATAGCATAGTTTATACGAATTATTCCCAAAAAATTATACGTGTTTTGGAAATGTTGAATGGAATCAGTCTAGCAACTCATCGTAGACTGCAATTTCTTACTAACTAAACACACTCAAGAAAACCTTTAAATATGCAGCCGTATTTATTATATTTATTAGATAAAGATAGCGTAGACAAGAATGCTCTTCCAGGGGTCTACAGAATCCCCGTTACAGACACGCGAAGGCAGAATATGATGTTGTACATCGGAGATACCGGAAGATCCCTCAAAGAAAGGATGGCAGAACACCAAAGAAACATAAGAAGCGAACAACCGTGCACAGTGCTTGCGACTTACGTCTTAGCTGACCCCCAAGAGGTCAAAGCTGAAAGGGACCGAGCCAGATTGATACAAATAGTTCGCGACAAAAAGCACCTCCGGTACGCTGAAGCCTGGCATATCTGCAAAACAAGCCAAAAAGGATTAGCTATCAACTTCCGAGATGCAAGCAAAGTATCGGCAGCCTGGCGAGCAAGTATATTNAATGTACTTCTTAGTGTGACATATAAAATATTTAATCTTTTATTTATTTTTACAGGGTGTACTGTGGTGGCATTTCGAATTACCCAAACTGATTTTATTTTACACTGGCACCTATTTGTAGCACAGTTTTTAGTGCAGGTGCCCCTCATAAAACCTTGTCCTGTCCCAACTGAATGTTTGGTAGCTGCAGTCCTTAGCGAGATTTGAACATCTTGATTAACATCAATTTTTTGTAGAAATTTTTGAGTACAATGGTCAAATTCAGTTCTGTAATAAACAAATATCTTATTTTGACTAAATGACATAACATACATATGCTTTTTAGACCAAACAAAATGGCATTTAACATTGTGCTTTTTTTGTTTGAAGATGTTTATCAGGCCTTCATTATAAGTAAATATTATACAAAAACCCAATCTGAAAAAAATTCATAAAACTTGAAAACCTCTTTCAAGTATAAAAACAATAATCACTAAAATCAGTTCAGATTTGACAGTGAAATACAGTAACATGATCGTTAAAAAAGAATTTTTTTTGAAGTACAGTTGACCCCCTATAACGTGGGTTCCTATAACGGAAATTCCTATAACGTAGCGAAAAAATTGTAGCAATATTCGTATAATGAACTCTTAAAACGTCGTCGCCAACTCGTATCGCGACAAGATTGATAGAATCTGGACCAATAGTGGATGAGCAGCCGAACTACTTTTATCTGCTCTGCGCCACGCTACGGAGAGTTTAGGCGGCTAAATTGAGTTTGCTATCGTCTGTACAGTATTATATATAAATTAGGTACTGTATATATAATTATATATTAATTTAATTTATTGTAACTTTATTATAATTATATATATGCTTTCTGCCACCTGGCGCCACGCTACGGAGAGTTTAGGCAAACTATCGTCTGTACAGTATGTAAATTAGGTACCGTAAGTCTAATACAGTACTGTAATTTTATACATTTCTTGTGAAAGAAACATTTCTTATTCAACGGCGATAAAAATTATTTATATTAATGATGTCTCCAAAGTTCAGCGAAGTTTTCGCAGAAAAATAACATCAGAAATCGCGGCCGCGGTTTGCTGAGTTGTTCCGCGACGAAAACAAGCTTGAGCAATGGCGATTTCGAATGGTGCACACTCGGTAATTAATCCTACAATTTTTTGTTTATAGCGTAGTTTATACGGATTATTTCC
>NW_019384432.1:799438-832568 GCF_000671375.1 Centruroides sculpturatus | reverse complement strand
ATTTGAACATCTTGATTAACATCACTTTCTTGTAGAAATTTTTGAGTACAAATGTCGAATTCAGTTCTGTAATAAACAAATATTTTATTTTGACCAAATTACATAACATACTCATGCTTTTTAGACCAAACAAAACAGCGTTTAACATTGCGCTTTTTTTCTTCGAAGATCTTTATCAGGCCTTCATTATAAGTAAATATTATACTAAAACCCTATCTGAAAAAATTCATAAAACTTGAAAACCTTTTCCAAATTTAAAAACAATAATCATCGAAATCAGTTCAGATTTGACAGTGAAATAGAGTAACATGATCATTAAAAAAGAATTTCTTTTCTGAAGTAATTTGAGAAAAAAATAAATAAAATGCGTAACTAACCTGCAATAGAGTGTCTGCAATATTCCATGCTTAGTTCCAATTTTGTACAGGCCATCATTGTTTATTTCAAGAACAACGCCAATAACATTTCTTAGGTCGCCCCTTCCTCTGTCTACATCAGGAGTCGGCACAGTCACATTATCTCCCACTTTAGCTGGTGGATGCGATTTGTCAGAAGCAGATTTCATTTTTTTTGCCTGTTTCTGAAGGTTTTCAGCAGCTGTTTGTCTTGCCTTTTGGATATCATCACCAATTTTAGAAGTTTCAGTATCATTACCATCATGATCATCTCCTGAATCATTGTGATCATTTGTCTGTCTATGGGTTAAATCAGTTTCAATAAGTTTTTGAAGGTCATCTTCATCTTAAATATTCTTTATTACTTCTGGTAGTAGTAATGTCATTGAAAGATCAACTCTGGGTTCAACTTCAAACATAGGTTTGTAAGGTGATTGTTTTATGCCTGAATGATAGGCCGTGTTTTTCATAAATTGTACATACCTCAAGCCTTCTGACCATTTAGTCGATTGACTATCTTTTAGCCAACAACTGATCATGTTCTCGACATCTTGGTTGGCTCTCTCGAAGGAGCCCTGACTTTGGCTGTGCCGGGGTTTTCCATGCACTAGCTTAAGTTCTGGCCAAAGACTCGTCATTTCACATATAATACAATTGACGAATTCTCTTCCGTTGTCTGACTGCAAAATACATGGGGCACCTATTGTCAAAAATATGTCATTCAAATGGTAGGCTACTTCTTCAGCTCATTTAGATTCCAAAACACGACGCAAAATAAACTTAGTCAAGTGGTTTTGGTAGACCATGATAAATTTAAACTTTCCATCAGATTGAGTCTGAAAATCAATGCAATCCACTTGGCATCTACTGTTCATTTCAGAATGTAAAATTGGCTTAGAAACTAAACCTCTCCTTATTTTTTTATTTTTTTTTGTCTTCTTTTCTTGGCATGTTACACACACAGATAAAAAAGGGTTAATCATCTGTTTTGTGACATTAGCATATTTTAAAGATGTCTCAGCCAATAATCTGTCACGTTTACCATGTCCGACAGCTATGTGAGCTGCATCAATAACATCGTGAAGAAAAAAAGTGCAATGTTAAATGCCATTTTGTTTGGTCTAAAAAGCATACATATGTTATGTAATTTGGTGAAAATAAAATATTTGTTTATTACAGAACTGAATTTGACCATTGTACTCAAAAATTTCTACAAGAAATTGATGTTAATCAAGATGTTCAAATCTCGCTAAGGACTGCAGCTACCAAACATTCAGTTGGAACAGGACAAGGTTTTATGAGGTACCAAAAACTGTGCTATAATAAGTGCCAGTGTAAAAAAGATATGATTTTGTGTAATTCGAAATTNAAAAATATATATAAAAATGGGGAATATTGCACTTCTGACAATCGCTGCAAGTGTGTATGCTAAATTTGGAGAATCCGTGCTTCTTCCATGGACAACTGTATGTGGCCAGCTTACGTGTTAGAAAATCTTCTGATTTATTCGTGTACGCACCAGACAGAAAAACAAAAAATATCGCGTATCCACAAGCACTCCAATAAATAAACAAAATTGAAACGACACTGAAATGTTTTCCTGATGAAAATGAATAATAATAATAAGTTTCAATGAAAATGATAAAATGTAAATTTAATTTTATCATAATGAGTTTGCTCGAATTTCCTTTCTTCTGAGATCGCAGCAATGCGCGACGGGTAAGCTAGTATTTTATATGTTACACTAAGAAGCACAAATAAGTTCATTTTTAATTTTAGTTTGACTCTNCAGATGAGTCAGCAGCAAAAAGTAATGATAGCAAAGATTAAGATTATTACATTATAGCTGATCTTACCTGTTTTCAACAGGTGCAAGAATTAGGTCTCCTTCTTCTGAGACTAATTAGACAATTTTTAGATATCTGCTTACCACATGATAATTAAGACTCACTGCAACCACTAACCAGTGTGTAGTACTAGTAAGTGATGAATAATGGACGTTTTCATAACTCTTTCTGGGTTGTTCTTCAGGTTTACTTAATTCCAAAAGTAAGCTGGATCTTCCAGAGTCTTCATAAATATGAATTCGAACATTAAGATGAAGAGTTCTAATAAAGCAAACATATGCGCATGTATTCTCCGTGTCAACTTTAAATACACTGAAGCACTAAATATCATTGAGAATTTTTAGAAGGGTCTAAAACTATGTTTGATTTCCTGCAAAAATGTTATCTAAAATAGTACAGTTGAAGCCAAGTTCTTCAAGGTAATCTTTAACTCTTTCCCACTCACCTGCAGGGGAATTTCCAAAAATCTCTTCTTAACGTCATTCTCATGGCATACTCTATTAAAACTTAGGCAAAAACGCAAAAAATTGCATTTAAAATAGTACAGTAGCATCCAAGTTCTTCAGGGTAAGCCTTAATCCTCTCTGTCCCCGGGAAGGGGAATTTGAAAAATCCCTTCTTAGTGTACGTTCTCATGACGTACCCTAACTGTCTACCAAATTTCAACTCCTAATTGTCTATTCTATTCTATTCTATTCTAATAAAAGACAAGAGGGGCTATCTGCAATTTAGTGCAAACTTTACCCCGGTATGAATAGGAAGGAAGAGTAAAAGAAAGTAAGAGTTAGAGAGCAGAGGAAATAAAGGAAGATAGGAAAGTGTGAAATAAGCAACCATAAGGCCCCCACAGGACCCCATGGGCGCCCGCATCGCCTTTATTAAAACAATATTTACAGAGGAATACAAATAGTTAACAGTAACATTTTTACATACAGATGCAATTAACAGAAGGATGCATATCTTTTGCATCAAAGTATATACAAACATATTAATGGATAAATAAATAATAATTGAACACAATGGATAAATACAGTTTTGGTTACATTATTAAACAGTAAATTTTTGCTTACATAATAGGAATTCGAATGGTTGGTTGAATAATTTTATACATATTTACAGTTATAACAGTTTAGAATGGGATGCAATACTTATTACATTAATGAAATATTAAATATACAACAGGTATAATTTTAAAGTAATACATTTAGTAATCAGTTGACAAAGAATTTTTGATGTAAT
Organism: Centruroides sculpturatus; assembly: GCF_000671375.1. Taxonomy (NCBI): domain Eukaryota; kingdom Metazoa; phylum Arthropoda; class Arachnida; order Scorpiones; family Buthidae; genus Centruroides; species Centruroides sculpturatus. The sequence continues at coordinate 829,087 of NW_019384432.1, read as the reverse complement.
CATACAGATCGAAATCCATAAAGTTTTAACAAGAAATTTTTACAAGATAACTTATAACTTAATAATCACACTATGTTATTCGTAGCACAATTGAATTTATATACATATAACAGTCTTTATTTTTAACATTTTTCTTTAATCTTCATCGCTTGTGAAGGAATTGTAGTTATTGTCGTCATCACTGTCATTAGTTTCTGTTGTATCTGTGTTGAGTATATTTAAATTCAGNTAAAATTAAACGAAAAATATCTCTCATAAAATTAATAATTAGGTATATTGTTGCTTACACTTTACCTGTTTTTTTAATCTTCAATGTCCCTTTAGCCCTTTTAAATATCTATAAACACAATATTTTCTATATAAAAATTTCTGGTATGGATTTTTCATGTACCGAATTACCGATAAATTTCAAAAATTTACCGGTAAGTTTATCGAATATTTTTTTGTCAATTTATCGGTTAACCGGTAAATCGGTAAACCGGTATACAATCCCTAGTTATGTGGCATTATTTATAAATTTGTGAAACATTTTAAAAATTTATTATTCATAAACTATATAACAGACACTATAATTTTTAACATTGAAATAAAAAGTAAACTACAACTTTTATTTACATGATTCACAAAGTGATTATTTACATGATTCACAAAATAACCTTTGCTGATGTGACAGATATCTAGTTAATAATCCACTTCCTTCCATATGTGTATCAGTACTTCAGTCTCTTGTAATCAACAGTGTGGCAAATTCTTTGCAAGATGTCAACTTTTAAACTTGCACATGTAGAGGACTTTTAAGGAGATATGCTCATAGGCAGCATAGCCCCTTCAAGTCACATCCAGGACAATGAGTATTGCATAGACAGCTTTTGTGCCAAAATTTCATATACCATTTCAACATAGTTCTGTACACAGATGACTCTTTATAAAATTCTACTTGAGGTCATTGCTGTACAGTCAAAACAGATGTGGTTCATTAATATTTCAACACACAAAATGACTTTTTGTATTTGCTTAGCACCATATATACTACTATTGCCTCTTAGTAATAAATCACAGCAACTATGTGCATGTACTATTACTGAAAAAACTTGGTGAGTTTGCCTTTATTTTAATGTTTAAAAATAAAATATTTGTTATTTAGTTTGTAAATAATCAATTTTTTAAAAGTTTCACAGACTTCTTAATCATCCTGCATTAACTTATAAGTAATTGAATGAATGAACTAAATCATTTGAAAATTTTTAATTAAATCATTGGTTAATCTGGATTAATAAAATGATTAAGTCTAATCAGTTTCGTTTTAAATTATAAATAAATATATTAAGAATAAAAACAAATTTATTTTTAATTATTCCAGATTTTGTTTATCAAGAAAAAATGATTTCATTATTTGGCTGTTTCTCTCAGAAAAACAACTCCAAATTTATAAAGATTTCTTGGAATTGGACAGAGTTAAAAATGTAAGAATTCAATTTTATAATTTAAAATATGTACAGTCTTCTCGAATGAATTTAAACTTAGTGTAATTATGTTAATTATTATCTGAGAAATAGTGGTATACACCAATCAATAGAGTAACTGTCTGAGTGTCATCTCCCATCTGCATTCAAATGTCTTTTCGTGTACTGCTTCTAGGAAGTACCATAAATGAAAATGGCAACTTTGCAACAGAGATGTTTTGTTGTCTTCAGTTAAAAAATTTAGAATCTCTCATTATTGTAAGTGCATTTTAAAATTTACAAACAGTTTTAAAATGTACTTATTATTTGAGAATATTAAACACAAGATTATGTTATTAATCAAACACATGACTTCTTTTCCATCTTAATTTAATTAATATGGTACTTCTACACATTCAAAAAACAAATTTACTTATTTTTTGAATGTGTCAAGTTATCCTTTATATAAATTACTAAAATGATATCAACCAGCATATAATGAATTTTGTATTTATTAATGCATTTTATATATTTAGATTCTTATGACAAAAAGATCTCCACTAGTGGAATTAACAGTTTTGAAGAAAATATGTGATCATCCAAGACTTTTGTCTAAAAAGGCTTGTTATCAGTTAGGTCTTGATGATGATATTAAGTAAGTTTATTTTCAAAATTAAATATTCTTATAATGAAATAATATAAATTTGACTTTCAATCTTATCTCCAATTTTTTTGACAATCACATCAGTTCCTGTTTCATTTCAAATGTTTTTTTGCACTATAATTAACTATACAGGCATACCTCGACTTACGTCGTTTCGAGTTACGTCGTTCCCGATTATACGTCGTTTGTCAAAAAAGTATATTGAAAAATAAAAATGAAGTTTAAGTCAGTTTATTCGACTTTACGTCTGTCCGCCACAAATATTGAAGTCGTAATATCACTANTCTAATGTATTTTTGGATGCTGATTTCAGAAAAAATAACAAAAAATTTCATCACGTACAGTTTTTTCACAATATGAAATTTTCAGTTTTCACTCTGTGTTTTTATGAATATACAATTAACATGTAATTTATTTTTGTTTGCCCGTTAAAATTTATTAATGTATATATATCTTATTTATTTTTGTTTATTTTATAATAAACAATTAATAAAATCAAACAATGTTCGATACACACAAATAAAAAAAGGAAAGAAATTAATAAAATAGTATAGACATAGGTGAAGTTCATTCATTCTGTCACTTCCTCTTAAGACAGACATGTGGCACCAACTCTAAACACGGATGTTACTGGCACCAGGGAGACTGCAGTTGGTACATCCCCACTGTTTTGTTTTGTACTGTCATTCTTAGTTAAGAGTTTTGTAAATGAACATGGTTTAAATTTTTGCTGATTGTTATGTTCATTTAATGTCTAGAATACGTGTTCTTATAAGAATTTTCTTTTCCAAATTAAATTTTCATTTTTTTCAATTGAACCATCATACCATTTAATAGAGAGGTTGTGGCGCAAGTTCAAACGTTACTTGTACACAGCAAGCAGAAGTACACGGTTTATGTTTTAACTCCAAGAAAAAAATTGTTATGGTGCACGTTCACATCATGTGACTCAGTGAATGTCGCGCATTGAGTTATGGGGAAATTTGTTGAAAAAATGGCGGATACATTTTACATTGAGGGTTACCAGTGAAGATAAATAAACAAATTAAACTATTTTAAAGTACTTATAGGATGTTTAATAACACTAAATAATTATTTTTAATTAGCATGGTGTCTCCTACTATATGATCGGACGATAGGACTACCTCATACTTTTGTCAAGGGACATGGTGGCTGGCTTATGTAAATTTGAAAGTAGCTCGAAAAATTAATTTTTAGAAAATTTACAAGCATATTATGCTGTTGATGGTAGAAGATGCAGTGGAAGAGCAAACCTACCTTAAGATAAGCTATTATGAAGGCAAATATATGTAAATTCTACATCACTTGCAAAAAAATTGAATAATTAAATAATTTCTGGATTAAAATCATCTGTTTCTTTACAATATTATTCATAACTGCTTAAATAATCATTATTTTAATAAAATAGGTCATAATTTTAACCCCAAACACAAAAAAATGAAGAAGTTTAAGCCGATTGTCTACTTGCCATACTAGACGTAGCGACCACCATTATCAAGCGTCCAGAATTGCCAGATTTTTTCCTGGCGTTTGACAGTCCGCCGTTTACGTTTTGGGCTGAATACGACGGCAGCAGCGTCTCTAATAAGTGATTGAAATTTATTTTTGTGATTGTGGACAGTTTTGTAAAATGGCTAGAAGGGGCTGTTCTAATGACCTAACAAATTTTGCTACATCTGTGGTGAGCTTACAATCAAGAAACACCAAAGAAATATTACAGATTTTGTGAAGAAAGTATACTATGCTTACTTTGCTGTCAAGCTGGAAGATCAAGATAAATCTTGGGCCCCATACATCATCTGATGTATTTGTGTGGAAGAATTGAAACAGTTGTTGAGTGGAAAACAAAAATCTCTCTGCTTCGGAATCCCGATGATCTGGAGGGAGCCAACTAATCACAGTGATGATTGCTACTTTTGTTCCATATATGTGCATGCGTTCAATGCCAAAAATAAGAAAGAAATTGCGAGGGCCCGGATTTAAGATTCAAATATTTTTATTCATTAGGTTAAAAGTTAGATTTAAAGTTAGGGTTAACACAAAAAGGGAAAAACAACTGACAAATTTCATCATAAAAATTGCTCATAAAACTCTGTTCCCATGGGGATACTTCCTTGTAGAAGATGAGTTAATCAGTGTGTCATAAATTTGTCACTTCGCCCACTATTGGTCAAAGATGATCATCACCTGTGATGTATAGGGGGAAATCTCGAGAACAGAGCCCCCATATAAAAGGCAAGTGCGATGACGACACGGGGAAAAAGTTATTTTCTATACTGTGTGTGTGTGGATTACCGCAATGCCTCTTGTCGCCACCGTCTTCAATAGACTTTACAATTCTGACTTTGATTATGACTTGTTGGACTTTGAACTTTGGACTATATTACGAACCCAGGAGAGCAAGAACCTACATTCACATCATAACTAGAGGTATTTATTCTACTCGTGATGATATGTAAGCTCTCTCTCGAATATTCCAAATTCGCGGTTAGGATCGCGACTAATTTATATTTTGCCCGCTACTTTATGAACTATATGGATTGAACCCCTGAGAGGGATATGTATCCTCGACTCTTTCAATAATTAACTATGTAAAAATGTATACTAATAAATGGGTATTTTGTTAACAAACTTGGATTGGTGTGCGTTTCTTCCGACATTATCCACTCCATACTGAACCCAAAGTCCTGCACGCGATCAGTCGTAATAGTTCCTCCTCCATTCAACCGTGTATCTATTCGTGATGGAAATGATAGATTGGTGTCAGATTCTGACATGAAATAAGGATCTAGTGATCCTTAACGTTAAAACCCTTCCGCTCAAAAGAACCCATCCTTTAGACAAGCGAGACTGGACCTCAAGGTCTTGAATCGAGTAAGAGGTGGCAGAGTCAAGAACTCGTAAACATCCTACCCCCGATTAGTCTCACAAAATTGTTTACCCAAACATTCCATCAGCTGTGTGTCCCGTACCTCATGGTCCTGGAATACCCATACCTAAACCCCCAGAAAAACTTAAAGATATATCTTCTGACTTTGAAGAAGACTATGGCTCTGATGATGATTTCAATGCAGCAGGAAGTAACGATCCTCAACTCTTCTCACAAAGTGAATTAAATGATTTAGTGAGAGACTTGCACCTTCCTAAAAATTCCACAGAACTACTAGGCTAAATGAAAAACTTATTGGCACCTGGTGTCTCTTTTTCATGGTTTAGAAGACGAGAAAATGATTATCTTCCTTATTTTTCTGAAGATGTCGATTTAGTTTATTGCAGCAATATTTCTGGCTTGATGGCACAGTTTCAAATTGAATATGACCCATAGGAATGGAAACTCTTCATTGACTCATGCAAAAGAAGCCTCAAAGCTGTGCTACTCCATAACGGAAACAAATATGCTTCAATACCAGTTGGACATTCCGTGCACTATAAAGAATGCTACGAAAATTTATCCGTCATTTTGAACAAACTTAAATACAAGGATCACATGTGGACCATATGTGGGGATTTAAAAGTAATTGCCACGCTTCTTGGACTTCAAGGGAGATATACAAAATATCCATGCTTCCTGTGTGAGTGGGACAGTAGGGAAAGGAGTCAACATTGGATTAAGAGAGAGTGGCCAGTAAGAGAAAAGTTTGAAATTGGCAGCAAAAATGTTATTAAGGAAGCTTTGATTGATCGAGAAAAGATTATTTTGCCTCCACTTCATATAAAACTTGGTTTGATAAAACAATTCATGAAAGCTCTAGACAAAGAAGGTCGATGTTTTAAGCACTTGCTTCATGCATTTCCTGGATTAGTGAAGGAAGGTGTCTTTGTGGGTCCAGATATTCAAAAACTTATGAAAGACGAAAAATTTGAAGCATGTATGACAAAGGTTGAAAAGGAAGCTTGGAGCTCCTTTAACCTGTCCTACGTTGATCCCGAAAATTTTCGGGTTGACCTCATTTACCTGTGTGGGCGATCCCGAAAATTTCCGTGTTTACATTGGAACGTTTTTTAACATAAGATGTCGCTACTTGTATGTTGTTTACAAGTAAGTGACGTATATCAGAAGAACCGTTATTTTAACTAGTTNAAAACACACTTTTAGAATATAATTGTTTTTGTTTCTATATTATTCAATATATTTATTTTGTTTGTGAAACATAAAAAAATAAGTTTTTACAATACAGTAAACACACAATTATTATTTTAAAAAAAAATTAGGCTTAACATTGACTAAAATTCAACATGGCGTCACAGGCAACAAATAAAAATTTCAACATTGAATAGATTAAAGAAGTTGTTAATAAATTTCTGGGAAATTATTAGGATCTCAACTTCAAACAAATTGTATGAAGTATGCTTGAAAATTTCAAAAAATTAGTATGTTCTGTCAGCTTAAAAGTTCATTTTCTGATGTGTAATCTGGACTATTTTCCTGAAAATCTTGGTGCCATCAGTGAGGAACACAGCAAAAGATTTCACCAAGACATTAAGCAGATGGAGTGCAGATACCAAGGTAGATGGAACAAGAACATGATAGCAGATTACTGCTGGTCGCTACATAGAGAACAATCACAAGTTACAAACAGAAGATCTGCTTCCACACGGAGTTTTCAACACAAAAGAAAAGGTACTACAAAACCTTAGAAACTTGACATTATGTGGCCATTGCTGAATATCCAGAATCATATGCTTTTGTAGTAATGACAGTAAACAACTCAGTAATGTAGATTCTAAATATATATGTGATTATTAAAGTAATTTTTTGCACAAAACTTCTTACTTATTATTTTGTTTTACTTCATAGAAATGTATTTACATGGTATATAAAGCATTATTTTTCTAAATTTTCAAACACAATTTTCAAAAAAACTGTTATGTGATGGACAAAAACAAATGGCATATTTGAAATTGGCGTACCAAAAAACATAAAAGTCAATTGCTACTTTGCAAAAAATATTTGTTCACTGAAAATTTTCAGACTTGTGTTACCAAAAGTTAGGTACAAACGTGGTTACTTTTTGACATAATCACTGTGAAGATTGAGGCATTTATCATATCTGTGGACAAGCTTTTTCATCCCCCTGTCCTAAAACGTTGCTGCCAATAACTTGAGATGGGCCCTAACATTTTTGTGAAGATCATCATTATTAGTCTTGAACCTCTGCCCTCCTAGCCACTTTTTCTGTTCAGGAAAGGTGGAAGTTGCTATACGCTGGGTGTTTAAAGATGATGAAGACTTCCACTCAACTTAAAACTTTTTAATGTGTGAAGACTTCCATCTCTTTCCTGAACTGAAAATGTGGCTAGCAGGGCAGAAGTTTGAGACTAATGAACTAATGACAATCTTCAAAACAACATTAAGGCCATTTCAATTCACTGGCAGCAACATTATATGAGAAGGGGATGGAAAAGCTCGTCCACAGATAAGACAAATTATTCAATCTTCACAATGATTATGCCAAAAAGTAACCATGTTTGTACCTAACTTTTGGTAATAAATTCATTTTGATACTTACACTTGTCTTTGTTTTATGGACCATCGGAGCTTTAAAAAAAAAACAGCCCTTGTAATTTCTATATAATATTTAGTATCTAAATCAAATTTATTAAGGATGACATTTCAATTTTGTAGTAATTAATTAAAGAATTTTTTAAATGAGTATTAAGGTTGTAACGTAAAATATCTATGACTATTAGAACTAGTTGTTAGAAATTAATTTTTTTAATGAATATATTGTTATATTTGTTGAATATATTGTTAATATTGTTATATTTAATTATTATAAATATTTAATTTCAGCTAAATATACATTATTGATATTTATTTTCATTTAATACGAAAATAAAAGAATTTTTTATTTTCTCAATTTTCTAAATTTATTGAAAAAAGTGAATTCTTTAAATGTTTTCAATTATCATCAGTTCAAATTTGAATGAAATAAAATTTATAATAGAACAAAAAAACATATGAATGTATTAACTTCCTGGTTTTTAAAATTACTCAAACACTAAAATAACTTTTAATGTTTACCACAAACCATTTCCACCTTTACAGTGTGAGACCCGAAAGGCCCTGGGTCTATTTTATGAATTTTTATTGATAATATTAAATTATAGACACGAAATATTACTTCGTTTTTGGTGAAAAAAACTGGTGTTTTAGACGTGGAAAAACCAGATAACAAATGTTATTTCCTTTCATAGAAGAGAACATCCTCTGACTTTCCCCTATCTGGTTAAAAATCTCGCTCAGATGGGAAATGGTTACCCCTCATTCATCCCCCTTTCGTCCGTTCTCACGAAAGAGTTACTGGACGATGATTGGTCGAAATTCAGGAGATATAAGGGAATTTAGTCCGAATTCGGGGAGTTCTTCGACAGATCCGAAGCATCTAAACTCCATGCAGTTTTCCTCCTGATGGCCAACGCCATCAGGAGGAAAACTGCATGGAGGGACTTAGTCCGATAGACTAAGTCCCGAGTCTACACTTAGAAGAAGTGATATCTTTATATTTTGTGCACGAATTGATCTCCCGTACGAAAGTAATATGAACTCTATCTACAAGGTGTCCTTTACCTACAGCAACGAAGACGACGACAACTAAACAGGTCGTATGTTTAGAATAATTTTGTGAGCTCTCTCTCTCTCGATCGCGCATTAGCATAGGTTAAGTCGTAACCTCTAGCTTGTCGCTTAATTGTTGTTATTGATTATTTGTATTCGTTTTTTTGGAATCATTAAATTTACTCTTGTTTTATTTTATAAAAATGTCTCTTCAATTCATTCCGAATCAGATCGTAAACGCGTGTTAATCCGCGTATAATAAGTTTGATTAACTGGTGTCAAGGAATCCTGACGAGTATCTGAACTTCGCCGTTCAGATCAATTTTGATACAGCGCCTTCCTATAAAAAGTTTAGAGAGCCGATCACACGATCGTGCGCCAGTAAGTGATATAAGTAATTTCCTTATACCCTTGGCTACTCTCACAACAGATATCATCTTCAAACTTAAATTCTGTGCTACAAAAATGCTGCTATTCATCCACTCATAAGTGAGAGACCGGACCTGACGAATTTTGAGAGAAAATTCGTTTTTCGTCTTTTGGAAATATTTTCTGAAAAACGAATTTTCTCTCACATCATCCCGGCCTTTCTAAAATTGTGCTTGTTCCCCAAAAGAGAAAGTTTGATTTTCACTGTTCTTTTTGCAGGTGTAGCCATTTACAATGAAAGATTTGTTTTTTCTCTCTCTCTCTCTGTTAAGTCTTACATAAACTCAACAAAATGCAGTTATTATCATGTGTAATCAAAGACATTTATTTAACTTCCAACATCAATGTTATCAATATAGTCAACAACTTCTGACAATTTTATATTATTCTGATACAATTATTTCTCATACAATTGTTTTTTTTTCTCAACAATTATTTTTCACTCTTTCTGTACAACATTTAAATTTCACAATTTGCTCACTCTCATTTATTTATTTATTTATTTTGTTTTACCCCACGCGGAAGTCTATGGTGTGCATTGGATTAACTATTAGTTATCTAAAATTTCAACTTTTTTCTTTTTTGATGTGTTCATTGTATTTTCGCTTGCTAGCTGGTGGTTGTGCTACCTTCAAATGCACTTCACTGTGATCATCTCTAACCTGACTAATCTGTAGTCAGACTCGATTTGTGTATACATTAGATGCGTGTGCGACTTGTTTTCTAACAGATATGTGGTTTTTTGGAGAATATAGTTTTGTTGTCAGCATGGCAACTGAGGAGTTCAGACTGCTGATCCCATGGTGCTAGGGAATTCTGGGAAAATAGGATGATGGGGAAAAAGGAGATGCATAAAATGGTGAACATCATGGCTAGGAAGATTATTATAACGTTGATTGCAGTTTGGAGAATCATCAATCCAACTGTTTGTTCGTTGATCTCTGATTGTTTTTCTTGTCTTCTATCTGCTTCCTGTCGATCTTGGGTTTGTTTTACAGTCATCTCTCGATATGTTGGATCAAGATGTGACCTCGGTTTGGGGTTGCTTCTTTTTGTTCTTCTATTTTCATTAGTGGGAATTGATTTTGACCTATTATCCCCTTTTAGGTGGATCTTTTGACTTATTATTTCATTGTTTTTTGAAGTTAGCAGTTTCTGTGTTAAGTTGTTCTCTCTCATCTTTTGCAGTTTGTAGTTTGTCAATTTTATTTCCTTCCCTTCACCTCCTTGTTACTTTGCCCCGGTCCACTTGGATGATGATTTCTTTATCCTGTCCATACCACTCGGATGATGATTTCTTTATTGGTTGGTTTCTGTTTTGGTTGAGCACATTTTGCTGTCCCCTTGAATGTGGAAGAATTCTGGAAGTTCATTTCTCTTCCATTGGGGAGTTTTATTATTACTTTTGCTAAATTTATTTCCAATCCTCTGTCTGTTATTATGTCATCTCCTAATTAATAGTCTGTTGAATGGCTGTGTAATCTCATTGTTTATGATATAACATGGATAAAAGAATTTTAAGGATCTGATCTGGAATTGGAAATTGGTTTTACTGTAGGTGTTGATTCTATGTCCAGTGATGTTTTGGAAGGGTATCTCACTCCTATCAAATTTCCTTCTGTAGGTGCCTAACTTTTGCATTAGTGATTGTGACATCCCATTGACATCCCATTTTATATTTATTTTCATCAATCTTACAATATTGTATATTATAGTCTGAATTATATATGTAGATAATTAAAGTAATTTTTGATTATATTGTTGTTTTTATATACATACATATATATATATATATATAATATTTTTCAGTATGCAAGACATTGATGACGACAAAGAATACAACGATGAACAAGCATCCACATTTTCAATCGAAAATGTATCAGATGAAATTTTGCTTGAAGAATCTGGAAAATTAGAATTTCTTTTAGCTCTTTTACAGAACTTAAAAGAAACAAACCATCGTACATTAATTTTCTCACAATCACGTAAAATGTTAGATATTGTACATCGTATTTTACTTAATAGGTAAGCCGTGTTAAATTAATTTTAAAAATATATTTTTTAAATTTTACATTAATCTTTACATTATTAAATATATTGGAATAAACTTTATGCTTTAAAACCCTTTTTATTTTAAATTATATTGTATTTATTTATCATCTTTTATAATCTGTAATAATTTAAAAAATAATAGGTACTTGGTGACAAAAAATTTTTTTTATGAAGTAATACTGGAGAGGAATTTATCTGTCTCTAATATTTAGATAGTTTTTTAATTTTAAAAATCATACACTTATAAAGGAAAGAAAGAAACGTGAATGAGTTAAAGAAGTTAGGAGATATTTATTTAGATTAAGCACTTTTCATGATTTTTAATTTTGTCTTTAGATCAACAAAATTCAATATTCTGATGATTCAGTTGTTCTATTTAACTTACCAGAATATCAAATGTTGATCTGAAGATGGGATTAAAAATAACCTCATAAAATGCTTAACCTAAATGAATTGATTAAAAGTGTCAGTATATTTAAGTTTCTTCCTTTCCTTTATTTATTCATGTAGTTATCTTCCAGTTTTGTGGTCCAAACATTATTTTGTTAGAACTGGTTTCATTTTTACATATACAGATTTTCTAAATAAGGTATTGTTTGTCATTTGTTATTTCTTCTGACCATTGCAGATCAGACTAGTATAAATTGTAAGGTTGTCAGTTATTATATAGTGTTATAAAAAGAGGATTTGGGGATTGGGAGAGGTCCATGCACCTCTCTTCCATATAGTAGTCTGAATGGGGAAAACTCCAGTCATGCAATTTGGCACTTCTCTATAAACGAAGAGTAAGAATATCTATCTGTCCCACTTTTGGGGGTCATTTCAAATAATATGGAGCATCTGTTTTAAAACCTTATTCTATTGTTCGACCAGTTCGTTACTTGTGGCATATCCTGGACAGCTAAATCTGGGAGTAATGTCCAAGCGCTTCAAAAATTCTCATGTCAAGCTGGAAGTGGAATTGGTGCCTCAATCACTTGCGATGATATTCGGGATTCCAGTTCTAGAAAATATCTGTAGTAAGGCTTCATAAGATGATCTAGTGCTAAGAGAACACACAAGCCTCTGGCCAATGAGAGTATTGATTCATAAGACATGTATTTATCCTAAAGAACCACCTCTCAGAAAGTGGTTCTTTAGGCCCGATCACATCAATGTTAACAACTTTGAACGGGAGTTCTGGTCTCTCTCAGGGCTCTTCAATTTTAGCTCTCACACGTCTTACAAAATTCGGCTATGTCTCGCGGCATAGATGGCCAATAAAAGCTATATCGGATTCTTCTTTCATCTTCCTTATTCCCATGTGTGCTCCAAAAACTGATTTGTATGCCACTTTGAAAACTTTTTTCCATCTACTCTCAGGTAGAACCAGATGAAGGATTGTTTCTCTGAACACTTTTTTTATTAATCCATCTAACAGAATGAAATTTCCTTTATTTGGATAGTCTCCAGAGTATAACATTCTGCTTGCTCTTCTCTCAGTTGTCATGCATTTGTGTTTCCGAGCATTGCACTCTCCTAATTGCTTTCATCCCCTACCTCTGTAGTAGTGCGCCAACAGAGATTCCTGTCACCTATCCCTTTCCCAAGGAGTGCATTCTCTGTATCTCCCTCATCATTTTCAGCAATGTACTCTCCTTTGATCTTGTGATTCTCTCCTCCGGATGCCTCTTTCTCCTTTGATGTTCAGGTTTTGGCTACATCTGTGTCTCCATAGCTGATAATTTCCGTTCCTGCACAAACCAAGCTTTCAATCTCTTCTTCCAATATTTTGTAAATATCCAGTAGTATGAGACAAGGGCCCTTCAGTTTCTCAGTCAGTTCCACCATAACTTCTATGGAGGATAATAAAATTTGGTTGCAGTGGTCTTTAATAGTTTTAGGGACCTTTATTATTGTGAACTGCTGGGGAGGTTGAAATGGTCATACCTCCCTTTTCGGCTACAGGTCATTAAACCTGCTCACTTGTCAAGATGGCTAAAGTACAAAGCGGTCCCGAAGGGTCGGGATTCTTTTTGGTCAGGTCGAGTGGAGGAGGTGAGAGGGGTTGTCGATGAGGCGTAGGTGATATGCAAGTAAATGACACCATTTAACAATGGAAACAACGATTTATTAGATTAACGAAAATTAACGATTACAATCTCTAACAATTTGAGGAATGAATTTAGTTCGCTAGCTCCTAACTCGCGGAGAGAGAGTTCACATCAAATGCTTCATACCTCTAGTGTATTTCAATGTAGACGTTAGTAGGTTTTTGCTCTTTTTCTTCCGATCGACGCACAAAGTTAAATATATCCCGAGACTTAATCCTCTCTGACCAGCCGTAGATGATAGACTCCCCCGAGGAAGGGAAAAGAAGTCACTTTTATAGCTTTGGGCTGGGGAAATTAGTCATGTGATCCCCTATTGTGAGAGGTAAAGTTGGTCTTGCGGGTGTATAGGTTAAAGTTGTTCCTGGGACCAAAACAAAATGATGAATTCGGACTTTAACTATAAACTTTCTGTCTTGCAGCGGAGGAATGTAATTGTTTGAGGGTTGAATGTTTATATTAATGAGGAAAGTTATAAGTTGCTATCGATATTTGATTTTTCTTTTTCTGACAATGTTATTTTAACGAGGAAGCGACAAATTTATTACAAATATGTCGGAAGTTTAGGTGGAAAGTGAAAAATTGAGATTTACACTGAGGTCGGATCTCACACTATCCATGCTTTAGTTTCTTCTCCAAATGCTGAACTCAAAAGTAACATCCCCAGTCTCCACCATTTGAGTTGACAATATCTTCAGGGCTTAAGACCAGGATTTGAGTGTCTGAATCTATGATAGCTTCAGTATCTTGCCCATCTAAGTTTATTGTAACATATTGTAGGGGTTGAATGCTAGCAACCGACTTTGAATGACTACTTGTTTTCCCCCCCAAAGTGTCCTGACCATATGTTTGCCACTATTGTGCTAACATTTTGTCTCCAATCTGTCAAGGGTTGTTGAGTGCAATTATTGTTTATGGGTGGATTCCTTATTCTCTGCAGAAAGAATTTAGAAATATGTTGATTTGATCTACAGATAAAGCACTCCCTCCATTTCATTTCCTGCCAATAGCTAGATCCGTTTTCCATCCCTCGTTTCTCAGTCGGATAACATACTTCTGATTAGTACCCTGCAGTTCTGAAAGGTGCCACAATCTTTGTGAATCATTGTGCATTTCAGTTAGTGATTTTCCTTTACTTTCGAAATATAGATTTCACACACTCGCCATGTCGATAGGATTAAACCAACCTTCTCCCTGATGAATGCTTATATGAGCTGCTGTGTTTGCATCCAACATCTGGAATAAGCTGTCTAACACGATTAGTTGTTTTGATGATATGAAACCGTGCTTTACAATTTGTTTATGCTTCTAACACAATAGAGTGCTATAAATTAAGACACTTGACTAGACAATCGACTAGAAATAATCAAAGCAGATAAATCTAAACAAATAATTATAGTTGAGCAAGAGTGGGCTAAAAAGAAAAAACAAGAATTAGTTGATAGTAATAAATTTAGAGAACTCCCAATTGATCCCATAGAAGTAATATATAAAGAATNAAATGAATTGATTAAAAGTGTCAGTATATTTAAGTTTCTTCCTTTCCTTTATTTATTCATGTAGTTATCTTCCAGTTTTGTGGTCCAAACATTATTTTGTTAGAACTGGTTTCATTTTTACATATACAGATTTTCTAAATAAGGTATTGTTTGTCATTTGTTATTTCTTCTGACCATTGCAGATCAGACTAGTATAAATTGTAAGGTTGTCAGTTATTATATAGTGTTATAACAAAGAGGATTTGGGGATTGGGAGAGGTCCATGCACCTCTCTTCCATATAGTAGTCTGAATGGGGAAAACTCCAGTCATGCAATTTGGCACTTCTCTATAAACGAAGAGTAAGAATATCTGTCTGTCCCACTTTTGGGGGTCTTTTCAAATAACATGGAGCATCTGTTTTAAAACCTTATTCTATTGTTCGACCAGTTCGTTACTTGTGGTATATCCTGGACAGCTAAATCTGGGGGTAATGTCCAAGCGCTTCAAAAATTCTCATGTCAAGCTGGAAGTGGAATTGGTGCCTCAATCACTTGCGATGATTTTTGGGATTCCAGTTCTAGAAAATATCTGTAGTAAGGCTTCATAAGATGATCTAGTGCTAAGAGAACACATAAGCCTCTGGCCAATGAGAGTATTGATTCATAAGACATGTATTTATCCTAAAGAACCACCTCTCAGAAAGTGGTTCTTTAGGCCCGATCACATCAATGTTAACTTTGAACGGAAGTTCTGGTCTCTCTCAGGGCTCCTCAATTTTAGCTCTCACACGTCTTACAAAATTCGGCTATGTCTCGCGGCATAGATGGCCAATAAAAGCTATATCGAATCCTTCTTTCATCTTCCTTATTCCCATGTGTGCTCCAAAAACTGATTCGTGTGCCACTTTGAAAACTTTTTTCCATCTACTCTCAGGTAGAACCAGATGAAGGACTGTTTCTCTGAACACTTTATTTTTTTAGTGTATTAATCCATCTAACAGAATGAAATTTCCTTTATTTGGATAGTCTCCAGAGTATAACATTCTGCTTGCTCTTTTCTCAGTTTTCATGCATTTGAGTTTCCAAGCATTGCACTCTCCTAATTGCTTTCATCCCCTACCACTGTAGTAGTGCGCCAACAGAGATTCCTGTCACCTATCCCTTTCCCAAGGAGTGCATTCTCTGTATCTCCCTCATCATTTTCAGCAATATACTCTCCTTTGATGTTGTGATTCTCTCCTCCGGATGCCTCTTTCTCCTTTGATGTTCAGGTTTTGGCTACATCTGTGTCTCCATAGCTGATAATTTCTGTTCCTGCACAAACCAAGCTTTCAATCTCTTCTTCCAATATTTTGTAAATATCCAGTGGTATGAGACAAGGGCCCTTCAGTTTTTCAGTCAGTGCCACCATAACTTCTATTGAGGATAATAAAATTTGGTTGCAGTGGTCTTTAATAGTTTTAGGGACCTTTATTATTGTGAACTGCTGGGGAGGTCGAAATGGTCATACCTCCATTTTCGGCTACAGGTCATTAAACCTGCTCACTTGTCAAGATGGCTAAAGTACGAAGCGGTCCCGAAGGGTCGGAATTCTTTTTGGTCAGGTCGAGTGGAGGAGGTGAGAGGGGTTGTCGATGAGGCGTAGGTGATATGCGAGTAAATGACACCATTTAACAATGGAAACAACGATTTATTAGATTAACAAAAATTAACGACTACAATCTCTAACAATTTGAGGAATGAATTTAGTTCGCTAGCTCCTAACTCGCGGAGAGAGAGTTCACATCAAATGCTTGATACCTCTAGTATATTTCAATGTAGACGTTAGTAGGTTTTTGCTCTTTTTCTTCCGATCGACACACAAAGTTAAATATATCCCGAGACTTAATCCTCTCCGGCCAGCCGTAGATGATAGACTCCCCGGAGGAGTGGGAAAGAAGTCACTTTTATAGCTTTGGGCTGGGGAAATTGGTCATATGATCCCCTATTGTGAGAGGTAGAGTTGGTCTTGCAGGTGTATAGGTTAAAGTTGTTCCTGGGACCAAAACAAAATGATGAATTCGGACTTTAACTATAAACTTTTTGTCTTGCAGCGGAGGAATGTAATTGTTTGAGGGTTGAATGTTTATATTAATGAGGAAAGTTATAAGTTGCTATCGATATTTGATTTTTCTTTTTCTGACAATGTTATTTTAACGAGGAGGCGACAAATTTATTACAAATATGTCGGAAGTTTAGGTGGAAAGTGAAAAATTGAGATTTACACTGAGGTCGGATCTCTCACTATCCATGCCTTAGTTTCTTCTCGGAATGCTGAACTCAAAAGTAACATCCCTAGTCTCCACCATTCGAGTTGACAATGTCTTCAGGGCTTAAGACCAGGATTTGAGTGCCTGAATCTATGATAGCTTCATTATCTTGCCCATCTAAGTTTATTGTAACATATTGTAGGGGTTGAATGCTAGCAACCGACTTTGAATGACTACTTGTTTTCCCCCAAAGCGTCCTGACCATATGTTTGCCACTATTGTGCTAACGTTTTGTCTCCAATCTGTCAAGGGTTGTTGAGTGCAATTATTGTTTATGGGTGAATTCCTTATTCTCTGCAGAAAGAATTTAGAAATATGTTGAATTGATCTACAGATAAAGCACTCCCTCCATTTTATTTCCTGGCAATAGCTAGATCCGTTTTCCATCCCTTGTTTCTCAGTGGGATAACGTACTTCTGATTAGTACCCTGCAGTTCTGAAAGGTGCCACAATCTTTGTGAATCATTGTGCATTACAGTTAGTGATTTTCCTTTACTTTCAAAATATAGATTTCACACTCTCGCCATGTCGATAGGATTAAACCAGCCTTCTCCCTGATGAATGCTTATATGAGCTGCTGTGTTGGCATCCAACATCTGGAATAAGCTATCCAACACGATTAGTTGTTTTAAAGTTTCAAGGTTCTTCACTTTTCTCAACTGTCAATAATATTCCCAAGCCGACAATAGTCTCGACATAAATTGCATGCGAGTCTTGTTAGGCCTATGCATAGCTCTTCAGAAATTTTCTAGGCAGCATTGAGCTGATGGTTTGTATTCTCGTAATACTAATTTTTTAATGCTTACATAAATCCTTAACTTGTTTCCAGTTATATAAATTAAAATATTTGCAGCCTTCTCCCCAACATATTAATCAGTATCTCTGCTTTCATCTTATCTGGCACATTCTTTGATTGGAATGGTTGCTCTATAGATAAGAAAAATAGGTTTCAATTTTGGACAATAGTTGGGACTGGTAGTGTTAACGTTTTTATGCTTTTAATTAATTTCTCAATACTCGTATCAAGTCCATTACTAGGATGGCTATCCACAAGGTTAGGATTAACTTTACTTGTCTTGCATTGATTATTACCACTAATCCGTGCTAGCTCCAACTCATGCCGGCATTCCCTTTCTCTCTCAACTTGTAGCCTTTTCTGTTCTTCTTTATTTCCTTTCAGCAATGGTTGAGATCAGAATTTCAAATAAAAAATTTCAATCATTAATAAAATTGTCACTTTTTATAAGAAGTTCCCTTAACTCCAATACAAGTTGGCCCCCCTATAACACTTGATAATTCCGTTTTATATGAATTCCGTGTTGTACGAGTCACTTAGATTTTACAAATATGTATGCCAGGCTGTGAACAGTTCACGTATTTGTAAAATCTAAGTGACTCGTACAACATGGAATTCATATAAAACGGAATTACCAACAGTGTTATAGGGGGGTCAACTTTGTACTTTCAGATCATTGTCTATTGTGCCACAAAGCTCTTCCGCCATGATCCATAGATCTTCCTTTTTAACTCCCTTTATGCTTAGCATTTCTGCTGTGAATTTTGTTTCCAACAAAGTAAAGAAAAAAGTTTTCCTACATTGTTTTTGAAACCATGTTTTGCGAATATATTAGACTTTATAAATAAACACTTGGCTTTATTTCCATCATTTTTAGTTAATACGTGACAACAGCACGTTTCGGGCATAAAGCTCCTCATCAGCCAAGTAAATACAATTTTTAAAAATATTACACAAAAAATCTTACAAAACAGAATTAAAATAATGCATATTTCTTACCATATCCATTTTTATACAATCTGTTATACATACAAGGTCTTAATTGGCACGCAGAACTTATTTTACAATAAGTGGAGTAATTTCATTAGAATTTGCTATAAATGATCTTTTACTTATTTGACAATATCCAGGAGTCTTAGACATAATCAAAACAAATAAACAGTTTTACATTACTGTTTTTTAACCGTACCTGCATTACATACTGCATTTTAGTTTTGTACTGATTTGCATATTACAAAGNTGTTAAGTCCATTACTAGGATGGCTATCCACAAGGTTAGGATTAACTTTACTTGTCTTGCATTGATTATTACCACTAATCCGTGCTAGCTCCAACTCATGCTGGCATTCCCTTTCTCTCTCAACTTGTAGTCTTTCCTGTTCTTTATTTCCTTTCAGCAATGGTTGAGATCAGAATTTCAAATAAAAAATCTCAATCACTAATAAAATTGTCACTTTTTATAAGAAGTTCCCTTAACTCCAATACTTTCAGATCATTGTCTATTGTGCCACAAAGCTCTTCTGCCATGATCCATAGATCTTCCTTTTTAACTCCCTTTATGCTTAGCATTTATGCTGTGAATTTTGTTTCCAACAAAGTAAAGAAAAAAGTTTTCCTACGTTGTTTTTGAAACCATGTTTTGCGAATATATTAGACTTTATAAATAAACACTTGGCTTTATTTCCATCATTTTTAGTTGATACGTGACAACAGCACGTTTCGGGCATAAAGCTCCTCATCAGCAAAGTAAATACAATTTTTAAAAATATTACATAAAATATCTTACAAAACAGAATTAAAATAATGAATATTTCTTACCATATCCATTTTTATACAATCTGTTATACATAATACAAGGTCTTAATTGGCGCGCAGAACTTATTTTACAATAAGTGGAGTAATTTTATTAGAATTTGCTATAAATGATCTTTTACTTATTTGACAATATCCAGGAGTCTTAGACATAATCAAAACAAATAAACAATTTTACATTACTGTTTTTTAACCGTACCTGCATTACATACTGCATTTTAGTTTTGTACTGATTTGCATATTACAAAGAAAGATATTAATATTAACAACAGCATAACTTTTATAGATAATTACAATTAACATTAATGTATATTGTGTATATTACAATATTTTCATCCATTTCATCATCATTCAACCTTTGTGCCGTGGCCAATTTTCCACTCAGCCCAGTTGTTGATCAACTCCTCTTATTCTTGATCATAATCATTCTTTTCGTAGATTGAATATTGTCAATCTGGCTTCACTATCACTATCCTGTTGGCTGTGCCAATGTAGAGAATCCAGCCTGCATTTATGGATTCCCTCCCGCCAGTTCATTGTACCGAATTGAAATAAAATTAACAAAAAACACACTTTAATCACACTTGATTGTATACAGTAGAAACTCAATCCTATGCAGTAATGAGACTTCTTATTTTTTCTTGCCCACTTTTGGACTCCACTACTTCACCTCTCTTTACTACTGTCCTCCCACCTCTACTCTCCTTCTTCCACACTCTCTCTCTCTCTTGTTTTTCTTGCTTTTTTCTTCCCTTTTTATCTCTCTTTGTCTACCCTTGTTTAGCTACGTTCTCCCTTTTTACAACCCTTAGTCTACCCTTATTTATTACTTTTATGACTGCCTGTAAAGGGATTGGATATGGGCTGACAAGACTTCAGTTGGGGGGAAGAGTAGGTCCAATATCACTATATTGTATGTTTCATCTGTCAAAGTTGACTGCAGTCTCATTACTGGTCCCTGTTACACCAACAAAATGCACTCTAAATCAGGACATAGCCACTACCTGCTTGCACAACATCTTGCTGACACAATGGATCCCCGTGGCTTAATGTGGTTATTGCCACACATGAACACAACCATCAGCTTGAAAGAACTGAAAATGAGATTTGTCTGACCACACAATTCAGTGCCAGTCTTCCACTGTCCAATTTCAATGTTCTTTGGATCAGGTAACCAGTTGGCTGATGGGTGTTAGTCGTGGTATCCAATTGGGGTCAACAACTACCAAACCCCAAGGAATGCAGTGTAAGTTGTACAGTGTATTGACTGGTGGATTCAGCATCACCCATGTTGAAGACTGATGTGATTTGGTGCAGAATTGCTCTTTGTTGCATGATTGCTTATGGTTAACCAGGTTAGTAGTCACATTTTCCATAAGCGCACACACTACAATTGCTGCTGAAGTTTGTTTGAAATTTAATTATTTCTGGTAAACCTTTGAAACTATTGCATGAAAAAATCCACGAGCATCAGCCACTTCACTGATAGAGCTACCCATTCGTCTTGTTCCAACAATCTGTCTATGATCAAATGCTGATAAATTCTTTATACAGCCCATTGCTACCCTAATCAAACTCACTCATAACCAATAAGTATTGTATCTATTGCATCACATGCAAATTTAGCTGCTCAAAGCATTTCCCCCATGAGTAGAAGGTAACAACATTGCATGTGCTGTTTCTATTTTTTTAGCACATCAGTTTATCTTTGTGATGTTGTTATAAATGTTATGAGTTATCATTTATTTATATTGTAAATTTATAATTCAAGTTTTTTAAAAATCAAATATATATGAAATATAAAATTATGGCTGTATGTCTGGAGTTGTTTACCTAGTTGAGTCCTATACACTTGAAGTTACACATATTGGTAGCTTTTGGGCTAAAGAAAATTTTTGATATCTTGAGAAAGTCAAACATTTTATGCTTGTACTACAGCATATTAAGTGTATCAACGCTATATACATTTGTACAGCTAAGACCAATGCATCTACCATTCCTAAATTACATGAACAGTTCATAGAATATAATGCTGTCTATTGTTGTTTTATAATAATCAGTCAAAAAATGACTTCTGAAGAGTTTTACATTTTTGGACTCAGAACCTTGAAATGTGAAATGCAAAAAATATTTGAAGGATTTTTCTGTATACAGGTATCCCTTGGTTTACGCTGGCTGAATTTACACCGTTTCACAATAATGCTGCTGTGCAATTTGCCGTTTTGCAGTGTAATTCCCCAATTTTCCCTATGCCAGACTGATTTTCATTTCAGTGTTGACTTATTTACCAAGCCGTGACATTGTACATTCATTAAAACAAAGATTTTTATTAAATATATTTATTTTTTCTGTTTAATATTTTTAGGTATGTATACATTTGCATTAAATTAATATTAAAATACTAAACGTTTAGGTACCCATGAGTCAAGTTATCAAACTTAATAGTCCAATAATTTGCATCTGAATCCATAGTGCCAATGAATGTATCCCGTATCAGTTCATTCAGGAAAACACCTTACAACGCAATAGCATTTCCAGCGATCACAAACTACCGTTAGTGAGACAAATCTACTTCTCGTTGGCCAGATGATATCTATCTCTCTGTAGCCACCTTGGATTTTCCTGCTCAAACTGACCTTATATATGCGCTACGGCGACCGGTGGTCGACCAATCAGTGTCTCCGCTCATCTGTAGCTCTACATCGGGTTAACGTATACTTTCAATTATGGAAAGTTTGATGGATGAACTTTGTGAATTAGACAATGATTGGGAGCTAAGTGCAAATGTAAAATGGAGCATCATGGCATCCATTCGACCATATTCCAAAATTCTCAATGAAAGAAAACAAAAATGTAAACAATTAAAGATGGATAGTTTTTTCTGAAAAATGTAAGAGATCTGAAACTAAAATTTTTTAATAATAAAAACATTTCACTTTATTTTATGATAAAATACATTTTAAAAATTAAATTTATATGTAGTTTGTATTATATTGTATTAATAAACAAAATTATTTGCTTATTTTTCACTTATGTAGAACCTAACCCTATACCTCACTGTAAATATGGGTTCATTTTACACTGATTTGATTTGCGCCAGCTTTTGTAGGAATGGAACTGCGGCGTAAACCGAGGGCTACCTATATATGAATGTTGGTATGTGTGGGGGTAGTTGGTTCAATTTTGTTCATCCAGTTTGAAGCTTAATAACTTATTGTTTTAATAAAAAATTTCTGAAATTTTGCAGGGAGGTTTGTGCATTAACCACTATGCAGTGATCAATGGATATACCTGTCAAGGGTGATCACATGGCACTGGAGAACAACGTTGATATTTGCAAAAAAATTTTAGCCAAAAATTACCGCGAAAAAATTCACATAAAAAGGAATTATGTGACAATAAAGAAAGATTTTTTTTTTACTAGATGTAACTGTTTAAAAATTTTTTCAGAAACGAGAAAAATGCATGGGACAATTCATAAAAAATGTCCCATGTTTATTCTCCACTACATTGCAACAGCACCATAACTGACTAACCCTCTCTACAAAGATTAAGGAATTGATGCTATTAAATTTTAATGGTAAAAGGTCAACAGAGTGGGAAGATAAAGGGGATTTGTGTCATATTTGAATAGGGTTGAACATAATGAAGATTTTACTCATTAGCATTTACAATTTTTTATAAAACTCATCCATACTCTTAAAATTGTTTTATAATAATTAAAAGTATAAAAAGTTTTTAAAATAAAACATCATAACAGATGTCCCCCCACAGTTTTTTAAATGTTACCAAGAAAGCTACTCGACTCATTGCTGAATTTTTTTATGGCATTTGAGTTTGGCCTGTGTGAGAAGCATAGAGATTTGTGAGCTCCCAATAGTGGCAATTATGTGTGTGGACATAACCATTTAAATATAAAGTTGCTTTGTCAGAGAAGGTAAGGGAAGAAGTAATCCAGAATCATTCTGTAACAGATTTGCAAAACTCTCAGAACATTCAGCACTATGGTTGAGATCATTTATACTCTAGTTGTTGCACAGTATCTAATTTGTAAGGATGAAACTTCTGCCTGTTTAATATTCAATAGACATGTGATTGAGAAATTCTAATAGCAGTTCCTGTTTCATAGTGACTGCTGGGGTTTTAGTGCTTAAGCAAGCACAGTAACCTTTAATATATTAGAAGTAGCTTCTTGAGGACATCCCAATTTCTTTGTGTCTTGTATTATTCCTGTTTTACCAAATTTTTGATAGACCAACAAAATGAGAGTGGTTTGGCTTATCGGAATGTCAGCCATTAAAACTGTATCTGCTGTCTGTCTGTTACTATTACCTTGTCCATAAATTAGAGCAAGCTGTAATCTTTCCTGAATCTTTGTTTTTTATTTTTTTTAAATATGTAAATTGAATTGTGTATATCTTGTATGTCACCCATCTAAAAGCCTACGATGAAAGGTTGGAAAAGATTCGGGCTTTCTGTAAAATATGTTTAACTTGGTCTCTATATAGAGTAGTTTTATTAATCATAACAAAAACATTCAATGTAATAAATAATTTTGCTACCAATAACAATAAATTTGAATTTGAAAAATGATAAAGATAAATTACTATTTTTCTCCCAGCACTATGAAAAATAGAACAATGAAAAAGTTTTTTTTAATTTGCAAATATGAATAATCCAAAGAATTTAATTAGATTGTTGTTGCAATCTAAACAAAATACATTTATAATTTTAAAGGAATTGGAAAATAATGAGGATTGATGGCACCATTACTAAAATTGAAGAAAGGCAGAGACGTATTCAATGTTTTCAAAAGGATCTGACTATATCAGTGTTTCTTCTAACAACACAAGTATTTATACTTATTTCAGTTTAAAATCTTTTTTCTATTCAATTTTTCAAAGTTATATATTGATGATTATTGATGATTATATTATAACAGGTTGGAGGCGTAGGTTTAACTTTGACGGGAGCAGATCGTGTAATTATTTGTAAGTATAAGTTATTTTAGAATATTTAATTTGATCATCATCATCATAATAATAATAATAGAAAGAAATTTATGAAATTTAAAATAATTATTAAATTATGTTGTATTTTGATGTAAAATCAAATATAAATTTTTAATTCTTGATTATTAGTTTATAATTGTGTTGAGATAGAAAAATAACAATATAAAAATTATAATTTACTTCAAAGAAAATCTTAATAGTTCTGATTACATAGCTTGATATAATCGGGTAGTTGTTGGCTTATTACATTTAATTTATTTATTGTTCTATGTCTACGTAATATGGATGCTGTATAATATTGATGTGTATAAAATCACTTTAATCCGTAACAGTTGATTTTCCCACAGCAACTCCAGTTGGATGACTCAAGACTATTATAACAATTTTAACACAGATTGTACTTATGCATTTTGGGCTGTTGTGAGTTCACAGCCCCTCTTCAGTGCTATTAAAGGACAGTGGCATGATTAAAAAACCCAACATTATTATTATTTTTCATAAAGATTTTTACAATATTACTTACATGTTTTAGAGAGAAAATAATTTAAAACTCCATTATGCATTTGAGCTTTGTCATAAATACACATAAAAAGATTTTTTAAATGACATAAAATACAATTTACTACAGAAAATTATTACATAAAATCTCAATAAAACCTTAAATTTTACTTTATAATTACATTCAGGTTTATGTATCTACTGTTTTTTATCTTGTAAAAATGATGGTGACTACAAGTTGGTTTTTTTGTAAGGTTGAAGTACTGTATAATTCAATTTTTTAAAAATATAATGGTAAAAAAGATACAATTGCACTTACAACATTTATATTTGCCATATATATATATATAAGTTCACAAACATAACATTTACTAATGTTCACATCAGTATAAAAACCACATGAGATATTACAGTATAGTTCAACACAACTGAACTTCTCATCATATTGTATGTGATAGAATGCCCTCTATTAAATTAATTGATACCATTGAGGATCGATGGTTATGCCATCTGAGATGCTAATTAATTTATCCTTACGCCATTTTAATATTTCTATGTGTTATTTAAGTTTCCTTTTATAAGTGTCTTTTTCATTATGTAGTAATTTTATTTTGTTTCTGTTGATTTGACAATTGTTACTCATTGAATGTTTGAACCAGGAGAATTACTGTATTTGAGGCATATTGTCTCCTCGTGCTCTGATTCTTTTTCCCAACATACGTCGTTTCTCCTACATAAATTTTAAAGTTATTACAACTGCATTCAATTTTATAAACAGTTCCTATTTTCTTGAGATCATATTTTTGCATTTTATTATTATGTTGGTTATTGATTCCTTTATATATATATAGGGATGTTTTATTTACACTAGTAGTATTTTTAAAAATTGTCCCATATTTTATATAAAGAATCAATCAGAGAATTCTATATACAGGAAATTTTTATTAGTTTGAAATTCCGTTAGTATATAACTGTAGTGTTTTCCCTGCTGGGGATAAGAATATAGAAGTTTATATGTTAATCATATTTCAAACTGAATTCCTTATTTCAAAATTTGAAATAAAAATTCTGTCTGAACTGTGGTGTGTGTGTGTGTGTGTTAACTTGCACATTTAGATCAAAGTTTACATTCCTCCATACTGTAAGAGAATAATAGACCACCAAAAACTCTAATCTGGTCAATGTGGCTTTGCTTTTACAGTAACACATTTTGGGTGTCACCTTACCCATCATCTACTGTTTCTGTTAGCTTATAAAATACAGTTGAGTTTCAGGGTTGAAGGATTGGGCTACAAGTATCAGATTGAAATATTTATAGAGCTCTATGCTATTAGATTTGTACTAAAACAAGTAGTGAGTTGTGAATGACTTATTACTATAAAAATAATTTGGATCCATTTTGAGAATTCTACTTTACTTTTTATAAAACCTATCTGGCAACCTGTGAGGTTCTCATTGGACATGTGCTGTTTACCTGCAGTTTATTTATGATGATAGTAATTAATAAAAATAACATTTTGTATACATTGCCTTATTCCATTTTCTTAATAATTACATCAGTTACATGGCATTTGGCATATTGTATAGAAATACATACTGTAAATCATTGATAATTCAAAGTTGTGATTATTTTGTCTTGTAAATTTTGAACTAGGGAGAATTTCCTGTATTTTATTTACTTACAAAATCTGGCAATCAATAAAACAAAAATTACCTGAAAACAAATAAACTAAACCACATCATCTGTAGAATTAAGTGTTATGAAATTATTTCATACTTTACACTGACTTTTATATTAGTAATGCAATACTGATTCATCATTGATTTTTATGATTTTGTTTGTTCTACACTTCATTTAATCTAGACAGAATTACAAGAAAGCACTTAAAATTCCTGTGATCATTAGACTTGTTTATGGTATGGCCACAGTATATGGCACATGTTTAGATGGATTGTCCACATTGCATTTGCTGTTTATTCCTGTAATCTGTATAATTTTCATGTTATTTATATTTAAAACTAATATTTACATCTTTATAGATGCTATAGTAAATTAGTAATAGATGTTATAGTAAAGTGATATTGAATGTAAGTTCATATCCAGTTCATATTAAATGCATGCATAATTTTTTCCATTAGTCCATAATACAAGATGTTCCACTCAAAAGCATCCTATTTTAATTCACCATAAAAAAAGAATGGTTTAAGATATATAAAAGCAACAAGTGGCATCTAGTGGGAAAACTCAAAGTTTCAGAGATTTTTTTTTCCTACTGCAAGATGATGCAAAAGCTTAATTGTGAGAATTATTGTCTAGTCATGGCCTTCACCACAGGAGAAAATTCATGTTGTGGTCTGGTATGCCCAATAGCATGGCCACCAAGATGTGATCTGACCACTTAGATTTTTTCTGTGAGGTTACATGAAAGATATGGTTTATACAACTTCAGTCAGAGACCTTCAGGATCTTTGAGAGTGGATCATTGCAGTCATTGCCAATGTGTGGTAGGACATGCTGCAGTGTACTGTACATACCAGGAAATTGATGTCACTGTGAAAGCACTTAAAATTCCTGTGATCATTAGACTTGTTTATGGTATGGCCACAGTATATGGCACATGTTTAGATGGATTGTCCACATTGCATTTGCTGTTTATTCCTGTAATCTGTATAATTTTCATGTTATTTATATTTAAAACTAATATTTACATCTTTATAGATGCTATAGTAAATTAGTAATAGATGTTATAGTAAAGTGATATTGAATGTAAGTTCATATCCAGTTCATATTAAATGCATGCATAATTTTTTCCATTAGTCCATAATACAAGATGTTCCACTCAAAAGCATCCTATTTTAATTCACCATAAAAAATGAATGGTTTAAGATATATAAAAGCAACAAGTGGCATCTAGTGGGAAAACTCAAAGTTTCAGAGATTTTTTTTTCCTACTGCAAGATGATGCAAAAGCTTAATTGTGAGAATTATTGTCTAGTCATGGCCTTCACCACAGGAGAAAATTCATGTTGTGGTCTGGTATGCCCAATAGCATGGCCACCAAGATGTGATCTGACCACTTAGATTTTTTCTGTGAGGTTACATGAAAGATATGGTTTATACAACTTCAGTCAGAGACCTTCAGGATCTTTGAGAGTGGATCATTGCAGTCATTGCCAATGTGTGGTAGGACATGCTGCAGTGTACTGTACATACCAGGAAATTGATGTCACTGTGAAAGCACTTAAAATTCCTGTGATCATTAGACTTGTTTATGGTATGGCCACAGTATATGGCACATGTTTAGATGGATTGTCCACATTGCATTTGCTGTTTATTCTTGTAATCTGTATAATTTTCATGTTATTTATATTTAAAACTATGCGCATGTGCAGAGATAAGATGAGTTTTTCTTTCAAGTAAATGCTTTTTGGTAAACTTATATCTTTAACTGTTAATTTTTTTATAGCCAAATCATATTTGGGACTTTTGAGTGGAACACACTGTATTTTAGAGATGCGGGAGGTGTATAATTAATGATTCTGAATATACTGTCAAGCTGTTATGAGTTTGAACAGCCTGACAAGCTTCGAAACTATGCATGTTGAAAATTAGTGATTAACTTATATAAAGAAACTTAATAATGACTGATGATATAGTATATAATGTAATAAATGCTAAAAAGTTAATAATTATATTTTATTATTTTGGTATTGATCATAATCATGACATATTTATTCTCCGCTAATGGAGGAAAGATAATTTTAAATATATTTTTATTATTATTAAAAATATAATTCTTTAATATAAAAGGTACAGTACATGTAATGTAGGGTTCCCATAATTAATATTTTTTTAAAAAACTGGGACATTCACACATTTTTACCTGTAAAACCTGGGACATTTGGTAAAAAAGGGGGGGACATGTTAAAAACAAAGATCAAAAGTAAATGTATTAAATATTATATGTTGCACTTTAAATAACATACTAATATAATAATGCACACATTAACATAAATGCAACTTTAAAAAAATATGATAATATTTTTGCAAAAACAATTATATTACAAAAAAAAAATATTCACAAACATACTTAGTTAGAAAAGTTACAGCTTTAAAACATACATAACAGCCAAGATTTTTATTCTAGATTCGTCATAATATTTACCCTATCTTTGCGGAATGACTGACATGTTATATGACTGGACAATGACTGACATATAAATGGGGAAGACAAGCATGGACAAGCATGCAGTTAAACTGCAACCAAAATTAATCAAACCTAACAAAACTAGTTGAACAAATTTTTTAAAAAATTTGTTCAACAACTAGTTTTGAATACAGTAATACAGTGGGTAATTGGTTAACAAACATAATCCATTCCAAGACTTTGTTTGCTATCTGAATTGTTCGTTAACCGATTATCAATTTACCATAGGTTTGTATGGGAATTTGACTAATTCGTTCTGGAGACCCATTTACTTACTT
>NW_019384432.1:764822-799065 GCF_000671375.1 Centruroides sculpturatus | reverse complement strand
GTTAAAGAATCTGTCTAATGTCAATTGCTTTTCTCTCTTCTTCAGGATTTTCATAAGTAATAATAGCATTGTAATTGTAGAGATCCCCAAGCCTATTAACTTCAACCTGGTTTGTATGCCATTCTAAGACCGTTGATCTGATATCCCCCACTTCTTCAAAAGGTCTTTAATTAATAGCAGGTATCGGCATTAATCCTCTTTTTCATAATAAAACATATCTCACTGAGTTTCTTGGTGTTCTTCATTCAAGAGTTTTTGGTGTTCTTCTGTCACCAGATCCGTTTCAGATTCCATTATGAGCTCTTCAATGTTCTTTATTTCTCAGATGTGAATTTTGTTACTCCTTTAGCTGCTTGAGTCTTCTTGATTATACTGTATCTTTCTTAGATAAGATTGAACTGTGCCCTACTGTAGATTTGTTCAAGCTATACAGCCCAGCAACATCAGACATCTTCTGCCCACTTTCTACCTTTTCTATTTTACCTTTTGAAAATAAAATTTGACGCAAAACTTAACAAGTTCCCTACCCTACCCGACAGTCTTGCGAATACTATAAAAGAATTGTTTCTGTCAGAAAAATAAAAGGCTGGAATTACAAGGGAGAGTTTCAAAGTTCAGAGGAATACTATCTGATCAGTATATTCTTGGTTGAGCGTCAATGTGGATGTCTCCAGTGCTCCGAAAAGTTTCAAATTGTTACCTGAAGACAAGGAAAAATCAATCAGTATTTGCTATTTTCATCACTTCTTTTTATGTTTGTTCAGTGAAGTGTTCATCCGATCATAAAAATCTTTTGCGAAAGTGTTCGTTATCCAATTTGTTCGTTAACCAATCACCCACTATATACAGTAGAGAGTCGATTATCCGAAAGTCAATCATCCAAAACGTCAATTATCCAAAAGAATTCCGGTCGGCAAATTTAAATTTTTGCCAGTGCTGTGGCGCTGCAGTCTTTGGGTATGTCTTGGGTTACTCAAATATTTTACGTTTTTGATACTAAATTAATTTAACTTCTGAAGTATAATTTTTTATTGTTTTTATATTTTTCAATATATTTATTTTGTTCGTACAAAATAAAGTAATTTTTAACGATACAATAGTCTTCATTAGGTTTAACATCAACCAAAATTCAACGCAAAGTGACACGCAACGGAGAAAAATGTCAAGATGGGATAAATTAATATATTTTTTTTGTACATAATCAGTTATCCGAAATATCGATCTTCCAAACAATCCCAGTCCCCAATTGATTCGGATAATCGACGTGCTACTGTATTATTATTATAATTTGACTGACAAAATCAGGAAGAGAGTAGTAGTAAGTCAATGTGGCTACACTGACATCCATCCTGACCTTAAAAATAACACCTTCCTCTAAAATTTCTCTACAAAGCTGATGTTAATCATGTAAGTTGAGATAATTTACCACCAGTTTCTTAAATTTAATGTTTATTCTTGCATTTTTGAATCAAATAACAATCAAATACACACAAAAAAAGCACTTTTGGAATTTCACAAGTATTTTACATTGTTAGAAAAAAGACAAAATAAAGAAACTATATCAAAAACTAAGATTATAGGTTTAATGCTGACAGTTTCCCAGTTTTAAAATAAAAACATGTTCATTTTCATTTGATGTAACACACTCATTTTTTTAATGCTTTCTTTAAAGAGGCATGTATAACCTCATTTAAATCGAAATATCTGAAAATGAAATATTTCCATACCTGATTTCCCTTGGATAGATTGACATGCAGGACAATCCATGTAAATATGATATCAGATTTATGAACCTGTTTTAGAAGTGTTTTTTCTTTCGATATTTTGACATAAAATTCAGCATGAGAATTCCTTAAAATGGGTCTTTAGATCCTTCACTGTCTCAATTTTAAGTCTGTTTTTTTCATCTGTCCATAGTGTACTTATTAATGAAAAAACATGTTCAACAGCTGCATTGTATTCTGATAATGTCAAACAAAAACTAACTATTTTAGATTCTCAACATTTATATCCTGCTTTGTAAAATGAGTGAACATATCACACCATTTTTCACTGACACTGATCTTTCAGCTTACTCCACACTTCAAATTTGCTTTCACAATATTTTTTTCACACATCAAACTCCTCAAATAAGTTCTCTTCATTCACAGTAAAATTTGGTGACACTTTCTTCTTGAATATGTAGCTTTCTTGTAAATTCTTTCAAGACATAGGCTCCTTTCTCTTCAAATTGACCCAATCCATACACTGGAGAGGCATGAGAAATGGTGTACACCTCTCCTGAATGTATTCATTCAATGGAAGTGTCACAGAAATCTACTGCATAACTTTCAAATTTTTTAACTGTTACATGCCCTTCTTTTTCTAACTCTTGCAACTGATTTCTCACAGTATTAGTAAGAATCTTTTCTGCCTTCCTGCAATTTACTTTTGTTTGTTTACTTCATCCTTTACTTCAATTACTGTTATCTCTTGCTTTTCAAAATATTTGATGGTATCAGAAAAGATTTTTAACTGGTTAGCAAGGATATGTAGAAGTATAAATGAAAGTAGATTCTCAAAGAAATTTTTTTAGACTGATAGGACATTTGTCAATGAAAAGGAAATATGACTTCAATGCTGGGAAAAATCAATAACTCTCTGGATTGCAGGCAAGAGAGATAGCCATCTTGTCTTGCTGTTACCAATAGTTTTATACTCTGTATTGGTAAATTTGCAAAATAATTGGAGTTCCTCAACTTGTGCACAATAAATGTGGAAATGTTGGTAAATCTTCTTAAGTATTAACTGAAGATTTATGAGTAGGAAATCTGTAGCAGTTTACATAGCATTATGTATCATATGGGCAGGACAACCAATGCCAACTAAATTGTTGCTAGTGTTTTCTTACTTTTTTAAGTACAAATTATTCTTTTCCTTTCTCTTCTTTTCACTGAAGTTCATATTTGTATTACAGTAAACTCCCAATTATCCGGGCTAATGGTGGGGAGAGGTGGCACGGATAATCCGAACTATAATTATTTATTTCTAAAATACAACATGTAGATTCACCTTTTTTCAAATCTTTCAATTAACGTTAGTTTTTGTTTTATAGTAAGTATGACTTTCTTTCGATTATTAGGCATTTTAAGGATATTTACCTAAAAATTAAAAAAAACATCTTATTTTATGTAATTTTACACTAAAAGTATTTGTGGGAGAGTTATTTGAAAAAAATATTATGTATAATATGTATTATACATATATACATATAATCAAATCTTAAATTGTAATACATATTATAACATGCAACTAAACAAAACTTTGTATAAATGTACTCAGTATCGTTTTCTCCTCCGAAAAGAAACGTCTGTCGCGAAAGAAGCTGCCTAACTAAAACCAGTCCAGCTGACTTCAGATACTCCCACCACCCGCTTCAAACATCTAAATAGGAACACATGCACACTTATAGGATGCGTAAACATGAAAGCGAGCAACTATTTAAAAAAAACATACACATATAATTATTTTTTAAAATTAAATTCATTCACGGATAATCTGCGCACGGATAATCAGGAGTTTACTGTATTTGCTGTTATAGCTGTAACCTTTTCAAGGAGACAAACTTCATTAACACTTCCAACACAAAAAAAAATAACAGTTCTAAACTTTCATCACCTAAATTAAGTAATTCCAACACCTTCACCTTAATTCCTTTTTCTGCATGATAATATCTCATGACTAGAGGCATTAACTTAACATTAGTGTTAATTGACACATCAAACCAATTGAAGTGGTTTCATGCTTCAATTAATACTGATATGAAATGTGCTTCTTTCAGCTCTTCATTAATATGCTTTATTACAAATGGCTCAATAACATTAGTGATTATTGTTTTACACTTTGTTTGCAAACATTTGAATTTATCATTTAAAAGTTTTTTTATGATGGCATTTGTGCAGTTCATTGACTTAAAGCTGTGGTTATACACCACCATGTGATAAGCAAAGGTGTATTCCTGTGCTTCCAGTGATAACTGTTTTATCCATTTCACTTTGGGTTTTCACATTTAAGAAATAAAGAGAAATTCTCTTCTAATATTATCCTTTATACTGCACTTACATTTTGGCATTATTCAGATGAAAGATAATAAACAATTATAACAATTCTATGAATCTTCTACAAATAGTATGATATGCTCAAACTGTCACATATGAATTGTCTTTCCAATCAGTCTGCTGGACAGGATTTCCAGATAGAAACAAGTAAATTTCCAAANTTTCGATTATTAGGCATTTTAAGGGTACTTATCTGAAAATTAAAAAAAAACATCTTATTTTACGTAATTTTACACTAAAAGTATTTGTGGGAGAGTTATTTGAAAAAAATATTATGTATAATATGTATTATACATATATACATATAATCAAATCTTAAATTGTAATACATATTATAACATGCAACTAAACAAAACTTTGTATAAATGTACTCAGTATTGTTTTCTCCTCCGAAAAGAAACGTCTGTCGCGAAAGAAGCTGCCTAACTAAAACCAGTCCAGCTGACTTCAGATACTCCCACCACCCGCTTCAAACATCTAAATAGGAACACATGCACACTTATAGGATGCGTAAACATGAAAGCGAGCAACTATTTAAAAAAAACATACACATATAATTATTTTTTAAAATTAAATTCATTCACGGATAATCTGCGCACGGATAATCAGGAGTTTACTGTATTTGCTGTTATAGCTGTAACCTTTTCAAGGAGACAAACTTCATTAACACTTCCAACACAAAAAAAAATAACAGTTCTAAACTTTCATCACCTAAATTAAGTAATTCCAACACCTTCACCTTAATTCCTTTTTCTGCATGATAATATCTCATGACTAGAGGCATTAACTTAACATTAGTGTTAATTGACACATCAAACCAATTGAAGTGGTTTCATGCTTCAATTAATACTGATATGAAATGTGCTTCTTTCAGCTCTTCATTAATATGCTTTATTACAAATGGCTCAATAACATTAGTGATTATTGTTTTACACTTTGTTTGCAAACATTTGAATTTATCATTTAAAAGTTTTTTTATGATGGCATTTGTGCAGTTCATTGACTTAAAGCTGTGGTTATACACCACCATGTGATAAGCAAAGGTGTATTCCTGTGCTTCCAGTGATAACTGTTTTATCCATTTCACTTTAGGTTTTCACATTTAAGAAATAAAGAGAAATTCTCTTCTAATATTATCCTTTATACTGCACTTACATTTTGGCATTATTCAGATGAAAGATAATAAACAATTATAACAATTCTATGAATCTTCTACAAATAGTATGATATGCTCAAACTGTCACATATGAATTGTCTTTCCAATCAGTCTGCTGGACAGGATTTCCAGATAGAAACAAGTAAATTTCCAAAGTTGAACATAAAAATTTCTAGTGTACTGATTTATAGTCAATATTTATTCTGTAACACTGCTAACTTCTTATATCACACTGTGTCTACATACATATTTCATTACTTCCTATAAAAAGTGGGACATTTGGGGGAAAAATCAGTACACCAGGACATTTTATCAAAAACTGGGACTGTCCCAGGAAAAACAGGATGAATGGGGACTCTACTGTAATACCCTTCTATATCCTGCAAGGAATACATTGCAAACATTAGTAATTTTTTTTTTTTACATTTGGAAACATCTAAAGACAGTTGATTTCTGCTCCCCGAATAAGAAACCCCCAATAAAATATTAAACATTAATAAATAACAATAACAAAGTAAAAATAACACGATGAGGAAAAAATTAAAATTAATTACATATTATAAAGAATGAATTTACATTTGGTTTTGTAAAAATAAAAATTGTGATACAAATACTATTCAATGGAGACATATGTGAGGCTATGCAATAAAAGAAAGATCTATGGGATAATGAAAGGTGATAAAAAAGGTGGAAAAAACAGGAAGTGTTACAAGTTCTTGCAGTGGGTATGCAAAGATCTAGCCAGTAATGATCTTTTATTAGAAATTACTGCACAGTTTCAACTATACAAGGGGCAATTTACCTACAGTTATAAAATGCAGTGTAAGATATGCTGAGCTTCCCACCACAGCAATGCATAAGCTTGTCTATTTGCAAGTTTGATAATGGTCATACAAGTTTAGCCCTGCACAGTCATTACTGTAGCATTTTGTTGGGTGTGACTGCTTATCATTTGGTGCAATGTTTCAGTTTGAGCAGTGTGCAAATATTAAGTTCATATGCAAATTGGAGAAAGTTTTGAATAGGTTGTGCGATGCAGTACAGAGGAAGTGACCCAACAAGTATTGATAGCATGGACAATGGTTTCTTCATCACAACAATGCACTGAGTCACACATCACTTTTTGTGCAGCAATTCCTCACTGACTAAAGCATTCATGTCATCACTCAGATCTTACTCTCCAGATCTTGCTCCCAGTGACTTTTGGATGTTCCCTATTTTCAAAATGGGTTTCAAATGGACACATTTTGGAAGCAGGGAGGACGTCATATCGAATGCGACAGTCCAACTCTGGAAGATTCCAAAGAAAGCATTCCATGCCTACTTTCAAGAGTGTCAATATCAATAGAACAAGTGTGTATGTGCGAGAGGGATCTACTTTTAAGGTGATTAGGTCTGCATTGTCATATCTTGTGCCACTACAGTGCAGGATCACAATTCCAGGAACTTTTTGATTGCCCCTCGTATTATAAAAATCCTGTGATTGGCAATGTAATCTTACATATTGTTTAAATAATGTATTTAACATTTTTAATGAAATTTGGATTGAAGTTTTTTTCTTAGAGCATCTATTGTAAATCCATTACTAAAAGTTACTTGAATATTGCAATATTGAAGTAACTTCTAGTAATGGATTTACAACTTTTTTGAAGTAAATACTACCATAGATGGGAGGCAGATATTGACCTGCAAATAGAATTTGTTATTCCCCATGCCATGTGAGTCACTAGTAGTTAAAAACTAAAAACTACTTGCTATACTCTATAAAGTAGTTGATTTAACAGGTTACATTTCAGGAAAATAAGATCTAATAGTAGTTACATCACATAATAAACAGGTGGTCAATACAGAGGTGGTTATACAGAGAAAAACTAGGCCTAAAATCCATGGAGTAAATTTCAAGCAAAATAAAATTGATCAGCATTGAAAGATTGGCCTTGTTACAGAGGTGGTCACATTGGCAGGTTTCACTGTATATTCTTTAAAAATAATAAACAAATTCAAAGAAACATTTGAATCAAGAATTTTCAGAAGAGTTTGACATGCATATTTCAGACTGGATACAGGGATATCTTGTTTTAAAGCATTTTATTAATTATAGAGCTTGACTTGCTCTTAGGAAGGTTTTAATGTTAACAGCATGCTTTATTCATTTATCTTTACTTTGACATTGTATTTTTAGGCTTTATATACATTTCCAAGTAAAAAAGAAAAAAAGTCACTTGTTAGGAACCAAATCTATCATATTATTAAGGTATGCCTATAAGTATTGGGCTGTTCAGAAAGTAAGTTCTTTTTTTTTACCACTAGACGGATAAGTTGTATTTTTCCCGCCATTTTCATTCTAAACCATATTATCATTATATATTTTGACAGCTAGCATTTTAAGGCTTATTTGTAAAAAATTTTGTTTGATTTTGTGCAATTGTTTATTTTTTGTATCCCATCAAATATGGAACATCGGAAGCAGCATTTTCGGCATATTTTGCTCTTTTATTACCGAAAAGGTAAGAATGCTGTTCAAACGAGAAAAAAAAATCGTGTGACGTGTATCGAGAAGATGTATTGACAGAACGACAGTGCCAAAACTGGTTTACAAAATTTTGTTCTGGGAAGTTCAATATTGAAGATGCACTACGTTCTGGACGGCCAGTTGAAGCCAATGAAAACAAAATAAAGGTACCGATTGAAGCAAACTGCCAAATAACAACATGTAAAATCACTAAGAGATTAAATTTGTCAAATTGAACTGTTTATGATTACTTGAAATAAATTGGTTTCGTTTCAAAGCTCGATATATGGATTCCACATGTTCTTAAAGAGAGATGCTCTCTTTGGTGGGATTTTAAGGAAATTTTTTTTGGAGCTTTTACCAGACAATTTAAAAATTGATTCAAAAGTGTGTTGCCATCGAGTAAACAAATTGAGTAATATCATCAAACAGAAAAGACAGCAAGAATTGATCAACAAAACAGGTGTAGTGTTTTACCACGATAATGTCAAATTTCACACAAGTTTGGTAACTGATCAGAAACTGTTATAACTTAGATGGGTGTACTATCACACCAACCATATTCGCCAGATCAAGTACACTCAGATTATTTACTTGTTCCAGTCTATACAAATTTTTTTTAACTGTGACACATTTACTTGAAATGACAATGTCAAAAATTACTTGGATCAGTTTTTTGTAAGCAACGATCAAAACTTTTATGAATGTGAAATCATGTTACTACCAGAAACAATTACAACAGGTATTTGACCAAAATGGTTGATATATATCATTCAATAAAATATTTAATTATTATAAAAATATTGTGTTTTTTTCCACAGGGAAAAAATGAACTTACTTTCTGCACAATCTAATAGCATATGTTTGATACACTTTGGATTACAAATTTCTATGGCGAAATATAATGTACAGTACAATACAAGATAGATTACACTTAAAATTTTTGGTTTGGTTTTGGAATAATGTTGATATAATATATTTGACTTACAGAGTTATTTTTGTGCAATCCTGTCTAAGACTTAATATATATTTGCAAGACACTCTTAAATTTATAGATATTATTTTTTAAATTCTCCTTTAATTTAACTGAAAATTTAAAAAGACAAATTATAATTTTCTGATTTTTAATCAAGTTTTTAAAAATAAAAACAAAGAATTATTAAAAAGAAAAGGAATTTTTCATATTCTTATTTTAGTCATGAAAAGGTATTAAATTAAAATTGTTTACCAACAAAAAATAATTTTTATAATGAAATAACTGGAGAAAATATATTCAATGATGATTATAATCATGCTAAATTAGTTTGGAATAAATTTAACTGAAAAACTTTTAAAGATTATTTAAAATTATATCAGTATGTAGATACATTATTATCAGCAGATGTATTTCGAAATTTTAGATTATTAAGTTTAAAACATTATAATTTAGAGCCAGTATATTTTATAACTACACCTGATTTTACATGGAATTGTGGATTAAAAACAACAAAAATAGAATGAATTATTTAACAATGTTGACAAATATATATTTAGAGAAAAAGGAATTAGAGGAGGAATAAGTTTAAATAGAAAATGATTTGCAAAAGCAAATAATCCATTATTTTCAGATACTTACAATAAATCTCAACTGACTAATTATATTGTATCAATAGATGCTAATAACTTATATGGTTATGTAATGAGTATGTATTTACCTATAAATAATTTTAGATGGTTAAAACAATATGAAATAGATACTTTAAACATTCTAAATATACCTGATGATAATAGTACTGGATATCTTTTAGAAGTTGATTTTAAAATATCCTGAAAATATTCATGATTATCATAACGATTTACCATTAGCTGTACATGTTAATATTCCATATGAATTATTATCAAATTATCAAAAGTCATTATTAATTACTTTAGATTTAAAATATAGCAATTCGAATAAAAAATTTGTTTCAACTCTTTTTGATAAAAAAAATTATATAGTTGATGATAGAAATTTAAAATTTTATTTAGGAGGAGGAGGTTTAATTTTAAAAAAATCCAGAGTATTGGCATTTAGTCAGGATGTATGGTTAAAAAATTATCTTATTCAATAATCAAAAAAAGAGAAGAAGCAACTAATGATTTTGATAAATTATTTTTTAAACTTATGTATAATAGTTTTTTGGAAAAACATGTCAAAATGTGAGAAAACATTTAAATTTAAAAGCTGCTACTACCAAAAATCAATGTGATAAATATTTATTTTAACCATCATTAGAAAATTTTCAAATTATTAATAATTCTCTTACTTTTTTAAAATGAAAAAGACTATTGTGTGTTTGAATAAACTGATTTATACAGGTTTTATAGTTTTAGAATTAAGTAAATTACATATATATAAAACATACTATAGAATATTTTTTTTTAAATATGGTAATAATGTTAATTTATTATATACTGATACAGATTCTTTAACAACGGAAATTTTTACAAATAATGATTATATGATTTTAAATCATTTCTAGATAACTTTGATTTTAGTAATTATGCAAAAACTCATAAATTACATAATGAAACTAACAAAAATAAATTAGTGTATTTTAAAGATGAAACTTTACCAAAACCAATAGCAGAATTTTGTTTATTAAAATCAAAAATATACTCTTACATTTATGAGGAAGGAAATAAAAAAAACTGCAAAAAGAAGAAATCTATTGTAAAAACATTTAATTGTGAAGAATATGAAGCAATTTTATTTAATAATAATAACTTTTAAGACATCAACAATATGGAATTACGAGTAAAAATCATATGGTAACAACTTATATTCAAAATAAAATTTTCCCCCCATTTTATGACAAAAAATTTATTTTAGACAATAGTAAAGATGTAAAATCATTTGGACACTATTGTTTCTATTTTTGATAAATGATAATTAATTAATTTATAATATGTAAGTTTTATTATTATTTTTTATTATAGAAATTGTATGTTTTAAATCTCTTTCTGAAAAAGCAAAATTACCTAAAAAATATGGTGTGGTATATGATTTATTTAGAACAGAGAATTATATCATTAAAAGAACAAAAATTATTATTCATCAATTATTGATATTAAATTTGTATTATTGATATTAAGAAGAATAATGCCATTTCTGTTCCTTTTGTTTTTATAAATGCGAATTGAATTTATAAAAACAAAGAAAGAACTTAATTTAAACTCAAAATTTCAATTCGCATTTATAAAAACAAAAGAAACAGAAATGGCATTATTCTTCTTAATATCAATAATACAAATTATTCATCAATATAACTATACAAATTTCAAACAATTGTTATGGAAGAATAGTGGAAAAATCATCATTTTTTTTAAAACATAATATATTACTCAATGCAAATATTATTGATTCTGATTACAGAGACAACATTGGAATATTAATAAATAACTTTGGAGATGATGACTTTATAATAAAAGAAGGGGATGTAATAACTCAAATTATTTTTGAAAAACATACCATTCAATACTATTTGAAAAATCTTTTTTAAAAACTCTAGTAATGTACAAAAAATGTTACTAGAAATAATATCATAGAAGAAAGTTATGTAGAAAATATAATTGAAATTAGTGATGATGAATGTGAAAACAAAAAAATTATGATGATGATAAAAATAATTGTTATTGTAACGATAAAATTCTTTGTTGTGGCAAATGTTTAAAACATCAATATATGTTAGCATCTACTCCTCCTGATTTAACATTATAAAACTATATAATTTTATAGTTAAAATATATTGTGATCAATTTCTATTCGAATATAAAAAATTGTTTTATATTCGATTACAAAATAAATATATCTATCTATAACAAGTTGATTTTTTTACTTTTTAAACTTACAAACACCACCATCTACCATGCCAATTGATTGGGAAAAAAAAAATATTTTTTACCAGTAGATGAAAACAGTTTTATATCAATTATTAAATGATCAATTCATTAATAAATACAGATACTCTATTGATTGGAAAAAATATCACAATACCAAAATCTATCAAATACATTCGTTAAAAATAACATACAAAAATTAGAATTAAATTTAGTCCTAAAATATCAACATTTAACTACTGATACTTTAACTGACAAGATTTATTGGATTGGGAATTAGTTTCACGATATCAATTACTTTCTGAAGATTTCATAGAAAAATTTCATAATTGTCTTTCTTGGTGTTACATTTTAAAATAGTAACTCAGTCATTTCTATATAAATAACAACACTAATAATCTATTACTCCACTTTCTTGCAAATATATATATCAAGTCAGACAAGATTGCACAAAAAATAACTCTTGATTGTAAATCAAATATATTGCAAATAACGTGACCACCACCTTATTGCTTGCT
Organism: Centruroides sculpturatus; assembly: GCF_000671375.1. Lineage (NCBI taxonomy): Eukaryota > Metazoa > Arthropoda > Arachnida > Scorpiones > Buthidae > Centruroides > Centruroides sculpturatus. Next base: position 786,924 of record NW_019384432.1, on the reverse strand, counting down.
GAGGGAGTTTTATTAAAATCGAACGCTTTCGATCCACTTAACGGATCATCATCAGGATAGAATATACAAATAATAAATAATATACTACGACGACCAAACATTAATAATAAGTTTCCTTTAAATCAAATAAATATCATATTTCAGTTGATGCGCTACTTGTAAACTTCTTAACGGCAAATTTCCAAGCCGAGGGAAGACCTTCCGCATCCCTAGCATTAATGCATCCGTCTTTAAGTTTGCTCCTGTATATCTCCATTTTTTCGGCCGTCCTCGCCAAGGTTGGTGAGTGCACCTGTCTCACGACTTCCGCTTCCTCCCATCCAATCAGGGATCCTTGGGCCTGCGCCATCTGGGCCAATATTGTTGTATTAGACCCTTTTCTAGCATCATACTTATGTTCCCTAATCCTTACCCCGAGGTTTCTGGTAGTAACTCCTACGTAATCTTTTTTTATTCCTAATAGCTGGTTCTCGTATGGAATTTTGTAAACACCTGCCTTATTTACTTTTTTAATAACCCCTTTATCGTTTCTAAGAATTTTATATAAATTGGGAGCTCTTTTCAAAATCACCTTTGAACCTTTAACGCTTGCAATTTCCTTCATAATTCCTCCTAAACATTTGTTGAATGTAAATTTTGTGTACTTGGATGGACCTTGTCTGGAGACTTTATCATTTTTCTTCTCAAATTTTCTAACAATACCCGTTATAATATTTCTCTTGTATCCTAAGGCTTCTGCTAACTGTATGATCCTTTCAATCTTAGTAACCCGGTCTATAATGTTGTCGCAGTATAGAAAAGCCCTTCTAACCAAGGCACGANTGGATATTTTTGAATTTTTGAACATATTGTTCCATTTATGTTGTATTCCATTTTAGTATATTCTATCCTGATGATGATCCGTTAAGTGGATCGAAAGCGTTCGATTTTAATAAAACTCCCTCAGCAAGCAATAAGGTGGTGGTCACGTTATTTGTTTATTTTTGCTGGGTACGATTGTATTCAATGAAACTGCAAACATTTGTTGCAACAATTTTCAGAATAGAAAAACATACAGTAGAACCTCGATTATCCGGACTAATTGAAGATGACGGTAGTCCAGATAAGGAAAATTTCGAATAATCGAAACAAATACTTTAATTTGTCTTTTAATGATAATACAACACGTTTTCTTTTCGATGACATATCGGTAATATTAAAAATAAATACTGTATTTAAATCGTGATCAAATTTTGAAGAAACTAATGTTTGTATTGAATTTGGATTACTACTGACCAGCGCTAACAGACTACCTATTGTTTAAAAGGCCCTCTCGTGGAACAAGAAGACGGATTTTATAAAATAAAAAGCAGTTGAAACTGCATTTTTATGAATAAAAATTTGACAAACTATTTATCGTTTTATGATGAGTAAAATTTTTTCGTCGCATTCGCGACTTTTAAGTAATGCATAAACCATCGAGGCGCGAGGACCATGAAGCATAGGCGGTCGCTCACGTCGTCCATGCCTTAAGCCGCCCTTGGTCATAGAAATGATGTAATTTGAATATAAATAATTTATAAATACGTATGTCAAGTTATACTTTTATTACGACGTAAAATATATTTAAGGGTTTACGACCACTGTGCTGAATGAGACTGTTGAAACGAAAAAAGTTATGCATTCCGTCACGTACATAAACAGTTTCGTAATTCGCCAAGTGCAAATCAGCAAATTCGTAAAATTTTTGTTTATTTTAAACAATCCGGATAATCGAAAATTCAGATAATAGAGGTCCAAATAATCGAGGTTCTACTGTATATGTCATGTGTTAATGTCAATGGATCAGAAGTGAGTCCTTTCTAAAATTTTTTTGAATGATGTCTCACGTTTCCGAAAGAATTCGAAAATTAGGATACCTCGTAACTGCTTAACTGTGGTGTTTCAGTAACATTCAGTATAGATAAATCAATTCCATTTTAAATGTAGGACACTATTTCTAGTATATTATTTATTTTACGGCCAAACCAGAAATCGGCCAAAATGGAAAGTGTCAGGCCAAATCGGGAAATGCCAATGTCCGATCCTTTCTTGATTTTGGGAATTGGCCGGCCAGTTTGCAGGGCAGAGAAACAATGAAAAAATACAACGGTGTTTGGGGGGCAGAGAAATCGACCTCCGAAAATCGGCAACACTATATATGTAGTTAGTCAGTTACTTTTTTACTTGGCGGGGAGTCAGGGTAGTGACTCCTGATGGACTATATATTCATGCTGTTTTTCTCCTGAAAACTGTAGATTCCTATCCTTTCCAGGTTTTTCGGCCAAGACAGTTTGTCACAGGGTGTACTAGTCACGTACGACAAGGTCTTCTGTTCCATTTATAATGAGATAGTCCGATGTAGTAAGCACAGAATTGTTTTTAGAAGAAACCCAACGATTTTCTCACTACTTAAAAATGAAAACGACCCCACCGAGAGACAATGATGCCTTGGCAAAAACATCTGGAGAGGATAGGAATCTACAAAGCCTTCCTGAGAGAGTTAACTTCAAGGAGACTATTTCGTCTGCCTGGAAAGCATTATTTGAGCTCGCCTAATTCAATGCATAGTATATGACATGCACAACTTTGCGCGTTCGATCTGTAATTAAAAAAAACGTTCTATTTTGAGATTTTAATTTTTTGTTCTTCCATTCCTGTTCTGTCATCAGTTAAGCCTGTGTTTGTCAATTATATACGGAAGAAAATTTCCGTAGTTTCTTCTGTTCGTTTCTACGTAATTAATTATGATATATCTTAATTACCAAAAAACAATTGCTATCGAAACAAAAACATCTGACATATAAAAAATCTTGCGCCAAATAAAAACTTGTCACAATTTAGATGATTCACTTTTTATTAGCAGTTTTTCTTTGGTAAAGATAAGCTTGGCATTTCAAACAAGACCTACAAGATTTTTACCTGTATTATTCTCGTCTAGAATCGTTTCCAAGCTTATCTTTACCAAAGAAAAACTTCTAAGAAAATTTTGACTCGTCTAAATTGTCATAAGTTTTTACTTGCAATGTTTTTACATATCAGATGTTTTTGTTTGCATTTTAATTCTATGATTATTCATATCTTCTTGTTATTCACTTTTTCTGAGACATTATACGACTGCCAAAACAAAATATCTGGTGAAATACATCAATAATATTTGAAAGCAAAAATCTTTTATCATTAATCAAAAATAGTGATATCTGCATTCAGTAAGTCAGATGAATATACAGTTTCAAGTTCCATCTTACGTCTATATCTGCATCCATTTGTACAAGATATTTGATTTTAAAATAATAATTTTTTAATATCAAATTATTGAAATGAATAATTATGACGTGAATCGCGTTATTTTTTAATTTTAAGAAATCGTCATTTTAACTACTAATGAGAAATCAGAAAGATTTCGGACAGTCTACAGCTATAAAGAAAAAATTTTTATTACAGCTATCTAAAAAAAATGAAGGTTTAGATATTGGATTTTAGAATTCATTAATTTTGAATACTTCAATATATTCCTTATACAAATTTTATATCATTACTTCATTATGGACAATAAGTTTAGTACCATAATTAATATGAAAGAAAAATATTTTTCATTTGTGTGACATTTTCAAAAAATAAATTCAATTCATCTTGAAACCAAACAATTTATATTTAAAGCAAAGTTTAACAATATAGTATAAAATATTTAAAAACTACCGATTTAATAATATTCTGTAAATATAATTTTCAGATTTAAAACTTGGAACAAAGTTAAAAATATGTTTTTAGCAATTTTATAAAAATTGCTAAAAACATATTTTTAACTTTCACACTAATTACTTTTATAAATATTTATCAAAATTACATACTATATAATGTATTAAATAAATATATGACAATTTATACAGATATTATACTATACAATTATATATACCAAATGCTAAGTAATTATAGAATATCTACGCAATATACTTTTGTGGAGAATAGTGGTACACAAACAGCACTTTTTGTGTTATCGATTTAATTCAAATACAATTGCTTAGGAACAGACAAAAAATATTCGCTCTTTTTTGGACTTGGAAAAGGCCTGTGATTCAATTAGTATTATAGATTTACAGGAAAAACTGAGAAAATATGAAGCATGTGATCTCCTGATAAAAATAATAGGCATGATATTTGGAAGATATGAGACTATTATTAAACAAGATAACATTTGCTGGGCACCATTTGAAACGTATAGAGGATTATTACACGGAGATCCTATATCATTATAACCTTTTCAATTTTTACTTATTTGATTTAAACAGATGTTTTGTAAGAGAAGAGGATGGATTTAAAATCGATAACCAAACGATACACTCAATTTCTTATGCAGATGACATTGTTTTAATTGCACCAACGGCAGCTGCATACGCTGGAAAATACAACAGATATCGGAATACTTGGAAGATCTAAAAGTAAAAATTAACCCAAAAAAATCAGTGATAGTGATATTTAGAAATGGTAGCAATTTACCAAAAAAACATATGTCTTTCTATATCAAAAGAGAAGAAATAAAAATAGTTAATGAAGTCAAATTCTTAGGAGTAAATATTTACTCCTAATCTTTCATTTGATAAACACTATAAAAGATCAATAAATATGGCTAACAATTTAATAAATAATTTAATCATACTATTTCAAAAGACCAAAATGAAGAATCTACAAATACATTTCCAACTCTTCAATGCTATCATTATGAATTCGTTGGGTTATGCGTCGCCAATTTGGAGTTTAAGTAAATTCAACGATTTCGAAAAAGTACAAAACAGATTTATACGTAGAATTTTTCAACTAGAATATAATACTCCAGGAAGTAATCTAAGACTGGAATTGAATAGATATAAACTAAACACCATTTTAATGAAAAGATATATTAAATTTCTAATAAAAGTTATTGATGCAGGAGACCTAACTGCAAAGTTGCTGTATATATTATACCATAAATCAAGAAACAAAGATTTAAATAAAAATTGGATAATTCAAATAACAAAAATTCTAAACACATATGGGTTCTCTATGGAACTTTTTATGGAACATACGACTAATAATGAACAACAAAGTAAACTATTAATTCAGAGAGTAATGGAAATATCGATTGTGCAAGATAGCGAAGATATACAAAAACGAAAAAACCCATTCTGATACAAAATAATTTTAAACTACCCAATGAATAATAATTATATGTTCACGAACCTGGCATTTAATGTCAAAAAATTCTTCATACTAAATAAAAATGGGATTATTTTCAATGATAAGTTCCTGGATTACTCTCAAACCATATGCCCAAGACGTAATAAATCATTGTCTAAATTCCATATATTCTGTGAATGTGATAAAGTAAACGAGATCAGTCAAAGATATGATATAAGTATAATAGCCAATTGTTCCAACGAATCTGAGATGTATAAGATCCTTGATAGAGCAAATATTAATGCTATTTTTAAAATATATTTATATAACTATATGAACCATTTTTTTAAATAAATTGTGATTAATATCTTATGTTAACGAAAGTGTGAACCAGTTAGATATAAACTAATTAGTACAAAGTATTAGAGTTAGTGAAACAATAATAATATTAAAGGTTCGTTTGCGAAAGTTGTTTGTTATATTGTAAATATATGTTATAAAAAAACAAAGTTAAAACTTTAAGATATATAATGAGTATTTAATAGTTTTGTGCAAAGGTATCTAAACAAATCATTCTGGACTAATATGTTGTATTAACAAACATCGTCCTTGTAACAGGCAAAAGCCTTATACACTTAATAAATTGAATTCAATTGAAAAAAAATATGCTAAGTAATATTAATGAATGTTTGTTTATTGATATTTTCATAAAAATAGGATATATAAAAGCGATTTAAGTCAGTTTTGCAATTTCCGCTTTCATAACAGGAAAAATACAAAAACTAATTACACAATCTGTAAAAAACTATTTGTACAAAAAACACTTTTTTCTATAATTATTTATATTTCAAAGAAAACAGCAGATGTTTAAAAAGTTTTAAATAAAATTTATATTATATAATTTTGAATATAATTTTTGATTATGACAGTTATATTATATATTAAATACAAAATTGTTTTCTAGAATCTGTACTTATTTGTACTCTCAAAAGTATTACAGTACCAGTAATCTTTCAATAAAATTACTACATTAATTGATTGATATACTTAAAATATAATACCTAGTGGAATAATTATTAGATGTAATAATGGTCTGAAATCTTTGAAGATTATATATTTTACAAATTTCCATTTGAAATGTTTTCTTCCATTTTTAAAATCCTTTAAAGATCTTCACCAGAAATATATTTCATAAGTCGTCCTACTACATTTCAAATGAGCTCATAAATGCTTCTATTGGATTAAATCTGATGATTCTTTGGTGTAATATAATCAGACATTATAGAACAAACACCTAGTTTCCCAAACAGTATGATTTAAATTATTGTCATGCCAGAAAAACTTTCTACCAAGAGCCATTTGTTAGCACTTTCAAACAAATAATTTCTATCAATGTCTAATATAACCTTTAATAAATATTTCCATCAATAAATACTAAATATTCAATGCCAGATACAAGTATGCATCCCAGAACCAAAACTGGTCTCTACCATATTTAACTTAGGTCCTACATATTTTATTTTTATCTCAATTCTAAGTTTCCTCCACACCACATTTCATTTCTCAGAGCCAAATATCTTCAATCCATTTTCATTGCTAAAAATCAATCAACTTCAGAAATATTCTACCATTATTTTATATTCATTTGCAAAATTTATCTCTTTTTCTTTATTAGACAGACTTATTAGACAGATTAGATACTTTTCTAATATCTCTTCCAATATACTCTTCCTTTCTTATAATTCTTCTAATTCTCTTGGTATGAAATCTTTTCCCAATTTATTTTAATCAACAATACACATTTATGTAGTAAATAAATTAGAATTAAACTTAATAGCTTTAAGGATGGTTTGTTTTACTAAATCAAAGTTTAGGTGATCTTCCATTATACTGTAAATTATGTAATGATTTGAATATTTTATGTTTTTTATGATAGAAAGAAAAGTGCTATATCATCTTTCAATTGGTTCAGAATTTTTAGAAATATATTTGATCATTTTTAAATGAAATTTCTGTATTCAATTATTGCTTCTACTCCTTATTTCTGCTCATTTCTAAAATTTTGATAAACTGATTTGTAGCCTGTCATACACTATTGTTCCTTACTAATGCAATTTCAATAGTTACAGTAATTGATCATAACATAATTTTTATTTTCTTAAACAAATGTGAATGAACATGTGATTACTTTTGTGAGGAACATTGAATTAAATTCATTTTCATTATAACTTAATGACTAGTATTTCCAACTACAGTCAAGCCCACTTAATAGAGCATTGGTTATGAGAGCAATTTGCTTAAAGGTCTCTCAGTCCCTGATTTTCTCCCATATTTTATATTAGCGGAATTCCTGTTAACAGTGCACTAGATAGTAGAGCAGTCCATTTAGATGAGCATTATGTTGTGATATTTGTAGAGCAGCAGTCAGCATATGGGAGCAAACAAACATTTATAAAAATCTATCTTTTTTCTTATGGTATATAATCACCCAAAGAACACGACAGCAGGGCTATACACTATGGTATATGTTGTGGAGATTTGATGAAACTTTCATTGGTCAATGTTTAACATTTATGTAGTCGAAAGGTTTCTCACAGAATCATAACTGATTCCATTGAATACACAAGAAGCAATTACATATTAAAAAGGTATTAAAATAAAAGAACAAATAGCACAAATCATATGTATGCCTTCTCATCTCAAGTGGACAAGGCAAGAAGTGATTGAAGATCAAAGAAGGCAAATATTGAAGATCGTGCAACCTTTAAGGCAGTACTGTACTTATTTCTTTTTATACTGTTCAATTAGAAAGCATTCAGAAATTTTGGAGCAAGGATGTTCACTTCTTTTAAGCTAGGCCACCTACTGTATTTCTGGGAAGTGAAAGTAATATGAGTGTACTGTATTTATTATTTGATAGAGCTGATATTTATTATTTGAAATACATTGGTGGATCCAAGGAAATTGCAGGGGCTTAAGTTCTCCCTACTAAAACAAAAAAATTAAAATTTATTTGTTTGAACTTCAAAATATGGTTTATCAGATCATCCTCAATACCATTGTCATGCACATGTTAATAAAAGGATGTTATAAATTATTCACATATTTTTAAGTTTTAAGTTTGTTCCCCTTTGGATTTTCTTGGATCTGCTACTGATGATATAAGAATGGAAACAAATTTGTTAGTACAGTAAAATTATGTGATAAATTCTAACATTTCCAAGTGTGTTGTAAGTTACATGGAGTCAAACGACCTGAAAAAGTAGAGAATCAAATACAGGAGACTCATGCTAATAAGCCTCTCAATTTTTCATTATATGTTCCAATCTGGTTGCCTATATTCTCCTGTGTCCGTGAAAACATTGGTCATGTCATACACCACATTTTCCTGTTTACTTAAAATTCATTTCTGTGTACAGTATTACATTTCATCGTGCTCTATTATTTACACACTTTCAACAAAAAAAAATCGGTATTAAAGGGTGCAGGTCACTTTATTCATTGCCTTTAAGCTTATACAATCTCAGCAATCCAGCACCTCTGTGTAAGGAATAGATAGATTAGCCAGAGTCTACCGTAATACTAACGGTCCCCGGATGATCTAATTACTTCATATACGATAGCGTTACCAAGAGATCTAAAAGTGCTCTCTTCAGAAGACTTAAATGCAGATAGACGTGGCCAATACAGAAGTGGACAAAGTGAGCAGTTACCCAGGAAGGCAGATAATGGTAATAATTAAATTATTATTAAGAATTTATATAATAAAAAATGTAGAATAGCAACGCAAAGGTTAAAGTCCAGATACGTAGACTGTCATGGCGGCTCATGTCTGATTCCAGCAAACAGTGGGGACGCACGTTCTAACCTAACCTATTCTAATAATTTGATTGGTAATAATTATGGTAATTTATTAGAATAGGTTAGGTTAGGTTAGAACGTGCCTCCCCACTGTTTCCTTTCTTTTGTTTGCTGGAATCAGAGATGGGACGCCATGACAGTCTACGTATCTGGACTTTAATCAAGCAAATAATTGAATATAAACTTACTAGCGATGTTTCCTCTTATCGATACTAAATAAAACAGAAAGATAACTTTATACACGTTCATAAAGTACACGCCTACTAATTCGCGTTGTTGTTATAATCTGTTGCCGGGATACTCCGTGTTGCCAACAAATAGGATGTTGCAACGTAACAATAAAACCAATTTTCTCAGAAAAGTCGTTTTACGATTGATTATCGTGAGTAGCAAAATGAATAACTAAATTAAAAAATTAGTTTACGAAAATAAAACGAAACTGCGTATACAATGAGTTGGGGTCTAGTCTGTATGAATGCATGTATTTTCCGGATAAATTTAATAATGAATGAGACTTTTAAGAAGTTTGCTTTAAAATATGAAAATTTAATATATCAAATCTTGAATTTGGATTGTACTAAAGTTGTCCGATTTCGATTTCACGCTATCAAAAAAAAAAAGACAAAAGCATTTTGTTTTATTCGTTGCGATTTTACTTTAACGTAATTTAAATTCCGAAAGCAGTTGATAAATAGTAGGCAAGAGAATTTTTTTACAGAGAGACGGCCGGATGGCCGAGACGGTCAAGGGACAGCCTACCGCTCTGGAGGTCACGGGATCGAATCCAAAAGAGTTGAAATTTTTCGACTTATTCGGATTCAGGAATTTTTCGGGGGGTGGTCCGTTCGGATATGTCGGGCCTCGTACTCACCACCCGGCAGCCCCATTGTGGGCCTGGCGAACTCATAATGGGCTTGCTATAAGAGACCTGTTAGTGCTCACACGGCGGGAAAAAACCTATCACTCTGGTGGACCGGTATTGAATCCGGACTGGTGGAATAGCCAGGAGTTTTTCGTAGTTGGTCCGTCCGAATATGTCGCGTCTCATCCTTCACTATCCGATCGTCTTATTTTGAGCCTGGTGAACCCATAATGGCTGTGGCGTAGCGTAGTGGGGGCGGCACCTTTAGGCGGCGGCAAAATTTCACAATAAATAATAATAATATCTTGTAAAAATTTGAACCATTTCATTTCATATTTTTGTTGTACCTACCATTCAGACCGATTGAAATGAGCACGGAATTTTTCATTACCTATTCTGAGACGAAACTGAATTTTAGTCTTTTAAATTGAGATACCTTAATAAGGGGGCAGCGAAATTTTCCTCCGCCCCGGGCTGCTGACACCCACGCTACGCCACTGCATAATGGGCTTACTAAAAGACCCTCTTTAGTACCCGCAAAGTGGAAAATGTTAAAAATACTTATTGTGCTCAAAAAATGCACAGAATCTCGAACATATAGCGAATGCGTAGCTTTTATAAAGGAATCGTTATCAAACTCTTTTTATTCAACTGACAAGTGAGTTGTTAACTGAAATTGTATTTTCCAGTACTGTACCTTAAAACTAGACAGCGGACTTATAGGCCCTTAAAAGTGGCGTTTTAGACGCTTAAAATAAGCTCTTAAATTGCGTCGTTTAGGCTTTATAAACAAAAAATAGGCGGTCAAAATTTGCACAATGAACAATTAACCTACTTATCAGAACGATGAATTTTTTATTTAACATATGTGTTTCAAACAAAAATGCACGTATTCATAATGATGCAAACACAAAAGTAGACAAACAATTATCTTTGCAATTTTTATTCGCTGTTTCCCATAGTTAGCTTCATAATAAAAGCATAATATATTACAAGCACTTTTTCCAAATTTTCAATAGAAAAGTTGCAACGTTTGTCACTGAGAATTAATTTATATGCAGAGAAATTTTCGTAAACTAATTTTTTAATTTAGTTATTTATTTTGCCACTCACGATAATCAATCGTAAAACGACTTTTCTGAGAAAATTGGTTTTATTGTTACGTTGCAACATCCTATTTGCTGGCAACAAGTAGTATCCTGGCAACAGATTACAACAACAATGCGAATTAGTAGGCGTGTACTTTATGAACGTGTATAAAGTTATCTTTCTGTTTTATTTAGTATCGATAAGAGGAAACATCGCTGGTAAGTTTATATTCAATTATTTGCTTTGCTATTCTACATTTTTATTATATAAATTCTTATTAATAGATTAATTATTACCATTATCTGCCTTCCTGGGTAACTGCTCACTTTGTCCACTTCTGTATTGGCCCCTTCTATCTGCATTTAAGTCTTCTTAAGAGAGCACTTTTAGATCTCTTGGTAACGCTATCGTATATGAAGTAATTAGATCATCCGGGGGCCGTTAGTATTACGGTAGACTCTGGCTAATCTATCTATTCCTTAAACAGAGGTGCTGGATTGCTGAGATTGTATAAGCTTAAAGACAATGAATAAAGTGACCTACACCCTTTAATGCCGATTCTTTTTTTGTTGCAAGTGTGTAAATAATAGAGCACGATGAAATGTAATACTGTACACAGAAATGAATTCTAAGTAAACAGGAAAATGTGGTTGTATGACATGACCAATGTTTTCATGGACACAGGAGAATATAGGCAACTAGACTGGAACATATAATGGAAAATTGAGAGGCTTATTAGCATGAGTTTCCTGTATTTGATTCTCTACTTTTTCAGGTCGTTTGACTTCACGTAACTTACAACACACTTGGAAATGTTAGAATTTATCACATAATTTTACTGTACTAACAAATTTGTTTCCATTCTTATATCATCTGTAGCAGATCCAAGAAAATCCAAAGGGGAACTAATCGAACGCGCAAAGTTGTGCATGTCATATATGATGCATTGAATTAGGCGAGCTCAAATAATGCTCTCCAGGCAGACGAAATAGTCTCCTTGAAGTTAACTCTCTCAGGAAGGCTTTGTAGATTCCTATCCTCTTCAGATGTTTTTGCCGAGGCATCATTGTCTCTCAGTGGGGTCGTTTTCATTTTTAAGTAGTTAGAAAATCGTTGGGTTTCTTCTAAAAACAATTCTGTGCTTACTACATCGGACTATCTCACTATAAATGGAACAGAAGACCTTGTCGTATGTGACTAGTACACCGTGTGACAAACTGTTTTGGCCGAAAAACCTGGAAAGGATAGAAATCTACAAAGTTTTCAGGAGAAAAACGGCATGAATATATAGTAGAGATGCCACGAATATTCGGCTACTATTCGGTATTCGGCCTATTCGGCTACTTTTTTTAATATTCGGTATTCGGCCGAATAGTATGCAACATTCAGCCGAATACCGAATACCAAATCATGAAAAAAAACCGCACATATTACTCAAAAACGTATTTATTTTAATCATAAATTATTACATTTAATACTTAAAATCTATCAGTGGTAAGTTGTAATGAATGAAAACAATTTTTTCAGCATTTGTTGATAGCAAACGATTGCGCTTTTCCTCATAAACTATACCTGCTTCTGAAAATAGCCTCTCACTATATACACTACTGCCGGGAGACGATAGATAAATCTTAGCGAATTCTGTCAGGCTTGGATACTGTTTTGCGTTTGCTGACCACCACTTGTAAAGGTCTGCCGTCCGATCTAGGCGAACAGTTTTCATATAAAGTGATACAGTGATATTTTTTAGTAATAATTAGTAACGCAATTTGATGTAACAATGAACAAATAATGCATGTTGTGACATGATCTACTCGCAAATAAAACAAATGTGCCCGCAGTGTCGCTACCGCACCCACCGCAATGTATCAGGTCGTAACATATCACCCGCAAAATGTACACATATTTTGCCGAACATTCGGCCGCCGAATATTCGGCGCTTCGGCCAAGAGCGTAGCCGAATGTTCGGTATTCGGTATTCGGCAAAATCACTATTCGTGGCATCACTAATATATAGTCCATCAGGAGTCACTACCCTGACTCCCCGCCAAGTAAAAAAAGTAACTGACTGACTACATATACAGTGTTGCCGATTTTCGGAAGTCGATTTCTCCGCATCCAAAGACAGTTGTATTTTTTTATTGTTTCTCTGCCCTGCAAACTGGCCGGCCAAATCACAAAATCAAGAAAAGATCGGACATTGGCATTTCCCGATTTGGCCTGACACTTTCCATTTTGGCCGATTTCGGGTTTTGGCCGTAAAATAAATAATATACTAGAAATAGTGTCCCACATTTAGAATGGAATTAATTTATCTATACTAAACGTTACTGAAACACCACAGTTAAGCAGTTACGAGGTATCATAATTTTCGAATTCTTTCGGAAACGTGAGACATCATTCAAACAAATTTTACAAAGAACTCACTTCTGATCCATTGACATTTACACATGACATATATCTTTTTCTATTCTGAAAATTGTTGCAACAAATGTTTGCAGTTTTATTTTTCAACTAGATAGTTCAATAAGAGATTGTATTCAATAAGTTTCAAGTAGACTTCTATATGTTATTTTCCCATATGTAACAAAAACCTTTTTTTTTTTTTTTGTTTGTTCTCCGCCATATGTAGACTACAGTATGTGTACTGTACAGACTGCTTCATTTTGAATGTGGGAGGGACTATAGTTTAATTTTTTAAAAAAGAATTTGAATATTTTTTTGTACAGTATTTCCCATTATACTTTGAATTATTACTTTTAAAAAAGTGACCGTACTTGATAAAAATATTATCACTTTTTAAAAGTAATTGTGAAATGTGGAAATAATTAATAAGAATTTTTAAATTAAGAAATTACTGTAGTCTAAAAATTTTAATGTAATAATGTTATAATTAATTGTGTAGATTATCAAAAGTTGTTGTTCTCCAAATAAACATAGTTTGATAATTAAAACTGTCTTAAAATAATGTTCTTATTTTTTCAGAAGTGAATATAAGCGAAGAATCAAGTTTGAATCCAACTATGCAGTTTACATTTGAATTATATAAAACAATTGTAAGTTCAGAAGAAGGAAATGTATTAATTTCACCTCTAAGTGTAACTGTTGCCTTGAGTATGACTTTAATGGGAGGGAGGAGTAATACTGCTGAACAAATGAAGAAGGTTCTAATTATGGAAAATAATGAAGAAACATTTTCTAAATATTCTGAAATTATTTCGCATTTTTGTGAAAATTCCGATACTGTAAAAATTGCGAATCGAATGTACTTGCAGAAAGATTATTCCATTGAATCAGATTTTACGTCCAGTCTTAAAAAAATATTTCGAAGTGATTGTGGAATTGTCGACTTCATAAATGATTCGATTAATGCAAAAAATAGCATAAATTCATGGGTATCGTCAGTAACAGAAAATAAAATTAACGATTTGCTTGGTGATGTTGAACCATCAACCCGTCTTATACTGATTAGTGCTATTTATTTCAAAGGATTTTGGGCTAAGAAATTCTCCACATCTTTAACCGAAAAACATCCTTTTTATGTAACGAAGGACGAGACTGTTAATACTGATATGATGTATCAAAAAGGAAAATTTGGATACCTGGAAGATGAGAAATTACAAGCTAAAGTACTTCAGTTACCTTATGAGAAAGATGGATTAAGTATGATAATCATTCTTCCATCTGAAATAAATGGTCTAAAAGAAATTGAGAATAAACTGAGTTCAAATAAATTCAATAGATTATGCAATGAAGTTAAACGTTATGAAGACGATGTACGTGTCTGGTTACCGAAATTTAAATTGGAAAGTACTATAAATTTAAAAGCTGTACTATCAAAATTGGGTATAACAGATTTATTTGATCCAAGCAAAGCAGATTTGTCTGGTATCAATAGTAATAGAGATTTATATGTTGACGAAATGATACATAAAGCATTTATAGATGTGAATGAAGAAGGAACAGAGGCAGCAGCAGCAACCACAGTTCGGATTAAAAAAAAAAGCGCTGAAATAATAAAGGAATTCAAAGCAGATCATCCTTTCGTATACTTTGTTGTTGATCATAAATATAACAATATTTTATTCATTGGAGCATTAAAATCGCCACATTCAGGAAAAGTAGAATTNTCTTCCATCTGAAATAGATGGACTAAAAGAAATTGAGAATAAACTGAGTTCAAATAAATTCAATGGTTTATGCAATGAAGTTAAAAGCGACGTACGAAAATTACAGGTCTTATTACCGAAATTTAAGTTGGAAAGTGCAATAAATTTAAAAGCTGTACTGTCGAAAATGGGTATAACAGATTTATTTGATCCAAGCAAAGCAGATTTGTCTGGTATCAATAATAATAGAGATTTATATGTTGACGAGGTGATACATAAAGCATTTATAGATGTGAATGAAGAAGGAACAGAAGCAGCAGCAGCAACCGCAGTTCGGATTCAAAAAAGGAGCCTTGAATTAATACCGGAATTCAAAGCAGATCATCCTTTCTTATACTTTGTTGTTGATCATAAATATAACAATATTTTATTCATTGGAGCATTAAAATCGCCGCATTCAGGAAAAGAAGAATTTCGTGATGAATTATAAATCATAAATCACTGTTTTTCGTTTTATAAATTTATGATAATGGCTTTTTAATAATTATTAATTTAAAAAAATTAATACTCTTATATAGGGCATGTGTTTAAAAGGAATTATANGTTGGATGAATAAATTATTTTTTTTACAGATTAAAGACAAAGTCGCTCTAAAAATATATATTTCAGACGATTACCATTTTTACAGTGTGTTCTAGAACAAAGTACAGACAGCTGAACCTTCCTTTTTAGGCTACACAACTGCCTATATTTAAAAAGTTCCTTAAAAACACAAAAAAACCAATAAATATTAGGAAAATTCTTCTTTAAAATTGGAATGGTAAATCTTACGACGTCTTGTTAGTTCTTCCTTGTCCATTTGGGTTTCTGGCTCCTTTTATCTACTGAGAATTAGCACTGACGAATTTCATCCATTTATTAATCCGACGAAAATTCAAATATATCGCTAAAATTCGTCACCAGAGGGATATCTCGGCGTAATCTACATTCGTCAGCGCTAATTCTCAGTAGATAAAAGGAGCCAGAAACCCAAATGGACAGGGATGTGATTCGGAGAAAAAGCCAGTAGGCTAAAGTCTCCATATTAATAGGAAAGAAAGAAAGAAATGGACAAGGATGAACTAAGAAGACGTCGTAAGATTTACCATTCCAATATTAAAGAAGAATTTTCTTAATATTTATTGGTTTTTTTGTGCTTTTAAGGAACTTTTTAAATATAGACAGTTGTGTAGCCTAAAAAGGAAGGTCCAGCTGTCTGTACTTTGTTCTAGAACACTCTGTAAAAATGGTAATCGTCTGAAATATATATTTTTAGAGCGACTTTGTCTTTAATNATAGCACGGGTTCACTCTAACACTGTTCAGGAATTGAGTAAAATCCTCGTACAACATGAAATGTAATAAAGGGTGCGTTTCTTTATACGAACGCGTAACTCCGCGCGAGTATTCTAATTGTTTTCATGGTTACTTTGAATGCTCTTTCAACAAATAATCTATTTAATAATTAAATTTTACAATTGGGACCCTTTTTTTGTCTCTGAAAGCTCATTTTAGAATTATAGATTCCTCCATCGCGATATTATCGATAGTGCGGGTGCCGCCATCTTAATTTTACCATTCCTAAATGCATACAAACAGCAGCGCACTCTCGTTGTAGAGCGACCGCTATTAACGAACACACCCAAAAACTGTTACCAGTTGATGATGCTCATGCTGAGATCATATAGGATGAATAATCCTCTGGTAAAATATTTACTTAAATAATAATTAAGTATTTTACCTATGAAAAAATGAACAATAAATCCGATTTAAATAAGGATTTAACAGCATGTTTTTTAATTTTTGGAACCTAAGGCCCCTTTTTGCACTAGTTCTTGGTTTCGTATAACACGGATTCGCATAACACGGCAATTTTTTGGAACGTAATTACTTCCGTGTTATACGGAGGTTACCTGTATATAAAATTACTTGCCCTGACTTACTGAGTCACTGATTCATAGGCTATATGTTTAAAAAGAATAGTAAGAGACGTGAAAAGAACAGTTTTGAATTGTTAATCATTAAAAAAATAGTATTATAATGAAATGTAAATGTATTGTTATTAGTGAAGCAACGAATAGTATATTCGGCAAGGAGCGTGGCCGAATAGCCGAATATTCGGCCAAACTATTCGGCTTGATTAATGCACGTACGAAAATTGTCATGCAAACCGCATTATTGGAAGGATCGCGCACCCTGCTCTCACCTGTCACTACGTTTCGCCAATCGTGTTAATTCTGGACAGTTGTAGCGGACAGACATGAGCGTCATGGCAGTATGTGATAAATGATGATATCAAATGTGGATAACAATGAAATGACCTACACGTGTAAATAACGGAAAAAGAACAGAGAAAGGTCGCGAAGTGAAAATGTGAAAATAAATATGAAATTGAGATTGATAACATAATCGAACAAGTCGAGGCAGCTTATTGACGCGAAATTCGCAGCCGTCAATGCCAAAGAATTGTTCTCATTGATTTCGAAAAGCTAAATGCTTGTAATGAAAGTCAGCGTGCACGGGCGAAAGCTTGGGGCCGTTCTGGCTACCAAGCTGTCTGGATCTTCAGTTATGATAAATAATTTTCTACAATGAAACAAAAAAGTTAATTTAATTTTCAAGTTTATAATAAGGGATGATTTCATAAAACCGCTTTACAGTTCATTAATTATTTTTTTCACATTTTATGACCTAAGTTTCGATCTAATATGCCCACGCAGTAAAATTTTTCATACAAATTTTTTACCCTTTTCACTCCTTTAGGGTTGAATTTCGTAAAATCTTTTCTTAGCACGCCTAAACTTTACAAAAGGAACACCCTTAAATTTTTAAGTTTCCAGCACCAGTAGTTATGGCTCTGCGTTAATTATCCTATCAGGACTTGTTCTTTTAAATACGAATATATAGATGACTAAACTACATAATAAGTCGGTAGTGTTCATTTGATTTGTTACTTTTTTTGATCTCTTAAAAAAATAACTTACCAGTAGTTATTACTTTTCCATTGATCTTTTACATAAATAAGAAAAAAATTGTGCTTTCTCGAACTTCAAATGTATGTTCAGCATTAATAAACGTTACTAAAATGATTAATTTACAGTGTTTTTGTTATTTCTTACTCCTTTTCTAGGTATTCGGTATTCGGCCGAATAGTAAACGAATGTTCGTTGCATCATTAATTTTTATATTTATTAATTTATCACATATTAATAAATTTAAAAAAGGCGGACCCAACTTTGTAATAAAAGTTAATAAATACTAAAATCGGAAAAAGTAATTTAAATATAGAGTAGTATAAGTTTTGTTAATTTATAGTACTCCATATTTAGATTATTTTAGCAAGTCAGTGTTATGTTTATATACTCTACACCGTGTTTCCCAACTTTTTTGATTAACGATACACTTTGAATTTAATAAGATTCCTGCAACACATTATAATTTTTAAAATAAATTACGATTGATTTAAGAGTGTGTTGATAATAAGAAAGTTAAACTTACGAAGACAAAAATATTATAACTTTACAAATTTACTATAAAAATGAAGCCTATTTGTATCATTGTTTGAAGACCTAGTATCGGTCTTGGAGCTGGTAAGCCAGAACGCCTGTAAACGGTCGGCAGGCGGTAAAAAGATGAAAGATAAATGAAACTTTAAAACAGTGCTTATTCAAAATTCCAAAAATTATTAATATTTCCTGAGGCACACTCACGTCATGCTTGTGTGTAGCGAGACTGGTTGGGAAACATCATATATAGGGCCATCAATAGCTTGTGTGAAGCCCGGGTGTAGAGAGGGCCGTCTTCCCTCTTAGCGAACCCCTTTAGCGTTTGTTTTTTAAACAAATGGAATACCTAGAATGTTTTTTAATTAAGAAAGTACACTTAAAGTTATTTTTACTTACAGAAAATATTTAATTTTATATAGGTAGCCTAAATAACTTTTACTATAAATGGAATCAAAATGTTTTACTATTGAGATGACTTTGTTTTCAAAATTGCTTGTAAGTGTTGAATGTTTTCTGTACTTTATTATTTTAAGCAGCTATAAATTTATATTTTGTGAAATATCCGTATTTACATTAACGATTGTACAAATACTTATTGTAATGTTCAACCGTGTATTTGCGAATAGATATGGTATATTAAAATTCGTTTGATATATTAAATATATAATGAATTATCAATATAAAGTACAGTATTTAAATTTATCTCTGATTACATCTATCGCATTAACTTGTTAAAACATAATACAAAAACTTTGCTTATGTTGGTCCTGCCTCTTAAACTTCGATCTATAAAATAGTTGGCTGGCATCGTTCAAGGGCTAGCTGCTGATAACAGGTGTGTCATTGCCATAATTTTAATTTGCAACCACTCAACGCTATTTAAGGGCGCACTGAAAACCTATTTATGTAACACAAAAATAAAATTTATATTTATAAAAATCGATCATTTAAGAGATAAACCAGCAAAGAGTTACTCGACTTCTCGGCAACGTTTAAAATTGTGGCGGCACCTGTTGTATTTTAGTTTAAAATATAAGTTATTTAATATTATAAATCGGCAAAAAGCTTAAATTTGACGGTACGGATTATTTTTATAAAAAATTGTAAATGCTAATAACGAGTAAATACGTCATTAATCACGCGTTACAGGTTTAATCTTGAGCAGGGACGTCTTGAGTTAGACTTCATGCATCTTGACAAACTTTTGATCATCATGGAAGAATGTGATTCCAATGGAGAGCGTATATCTCATGTACGAAGGGAAATAGAAAAAGACACAGCATGTTACAGAACTCTTTATGAAGAAAAGTAGAATACAATTCAATTATCTCTTGACAAATTTATAAGGAAAACAACAGATAATAATCAATAAAAAATAAATATTTTGAAAAGCCTTTTTAATGATTTTTGTTTGTTTCGAGAATAAATCCGTTAACCTTCACTCGGACAATGCTTAGCTGATTCGCACGGACTGTTCGTCTCCCAACCTCCCCATGCTCTTGGAATCTCGGGCTTTTATCTCATTTTCACCCGAAATCCCGAGGTTGTGGTTGGTCGAACGATGGTCCCCTGAAGGCCCACCAATGGACAAGCGGTCTTCGTACCCTGTACACTGGGAGTTCGGTCATGTGTTCGCGCCTCGCTCGGACGGGCTGGTTACGTGGCGTTTTCCGGATTTTCTCCAGGTCTGTAATGCCTAAATAAGGGCCAGTTTCCGTTAAAAAGATCTCCCGGAAGGCATCCCTCGTAGGCAGATCGCCCAAGTGTTTCGTTGCCATAACTTAACAAACAACAACTACAACATCGTCCCCTGAAACTTCATTGGTCCCTGGTCTGTTGCCAGGGGCGCGATTCTTACCACGGGGTCGCCGAACACCCCTAAAAATCCCCGCTCGGGCCGTTTCCCTCCGGTGCCGGGCCAATCCCTTCCCCGGATGACGGTACCGTAAATTTTACTCTAATGTGTATTTTTCTGTTTCGGAGAAGACGCAGCTGTCCCAGCCGCCGCTCCCTCCGCAGGAATGTCAGCAGTTACCGCTTTGAACTCTGTCAGGCGACCGTCAAAAGTTTACCCGGCGGACGATCCTTCTCTCTTTCTCTTTCACGATGTACGATCGGGAATCTGTCAATTAGATCTGATATACGACAATTAAATTACAGTAGAACCCCTGTAGTCCGCCCTCGGCTAGTCCGTCACTCCGGTTAATCCGACCGTGGTCGGAGTCGAGAAACTTGTCCCGACTCGTCGGTGACTCACCGTGCATGGCGTTTTTCTGTGTTCGTTACAGTATATGTTTTACATTGTGTGTACATGCACAGTTTTGTGTGTGTTTTCAACGTGTCAAGAGTGAAACGTAAACACGTTACTCTTTCATTAAATGAAAAATTATCAGTGCTACAAAGACTAGACAAAGGGGAAGATTGTTTATTTTACTCTTTTCTGATAATCCGACCTTTTTTGCGTTCCGACCATACCCCCAGTCCCAAAGGTGACGGATTAGAGGGGTTCTACTGTAAATTAAATTAAATTAAATTAAATCGTCTCGTATCCCGTTCCTCGGCCACTCCGCACTCCGGTCCTGTTCACGAGATAAATCACCGAATTTTTGGCCCTGGTTTAACAGCCATACTTCGTCGGTCAACCAAGGTCCTAGCATCACACTACATAAACCAAGAAGGATTTGTACAGAATTTTCTACTGCAGGGGCGTCGCTAGCAGTTTGAACGCCCGTGTGCAATACCGATTATGCCGCCCCTTGTTTAACTACGATTACCTACACTGAGCTTGCTAGAAAGGCTCTTTAGTGTTGTCTCATAAGGGTGTGGAAAAAAGAAAAGAAATACTTTACAAAGAAAATTTATTTATTATTACTAAGTTATTTTTGTTTACTTAAGTGTAAAACCGTATAAATACAGTATTTATCTATAGAAATTGAACTTCTCTTGCCTTTGTTTGCGAAATCTGCTATCAATTTTCATGTATCCAATCAGTCTAAGATTTCATGTTAAATTGAAAATATAGCTAAATTACTTAATCTTTGCTGGTACGTTGTTGATCTTAAATAGTTTTTTTTTTATAATTTTAACTTTGAAAAGGACCCTTCACCAAATGCAACTAAAACCGGCAGTGTAAGTAATATTCTTAGTGCTATTGCTGTGTTCAGAAATGTTGAAATTAAGTCATTAGTAAAAAGATATTGTAATAAGGTTTGAGGATCATTAGACTGGTTTTCTGGAAAATGCAACTTTAAAGTATTGATTTCATTAAACAAATCAATACCGTCAATGTCTGTTTCACTACTTGAATCGTCTTTAAGCTTCAGATTTAAATCCTAACCAAGTTAAAATATCATTAATTATACTTAGACCCATGTCAGAAGAATTATTAACAAAATAATTGCAATTTGATATGCGATAGAACTGTTCGAATGCGTACAAGTACAAATTGAGAAGGAAGCTCTGTGG
>NW_019384432.1:754796-758071 GCF_000671375.1 Centruroides sculpturatus | reverse complement strand
CTTAGCTGATTCGCACGGACTGTTCGTCTCCCAACCTCCCCATGCTCTTGGAATCTCGGGCTTTTATCTCATTTTCACCCGAAATCCCGAGGTTGTGGTTGGTTCGAACGATGGTCCCCTGAAGGCCCACCAATGGACAAGCGGTCTTCGTACCCTGTACACTGGGAGTTCGGTCGTGTGTTCGCGCCTCGCTCGGACGGGCTGGCCACGTGGCGTTACAGACTTAACGTGGCCACGTGGATGGGCACGTTAGGTCTGTAATGCCTAAATAAGGGCCAGTTTCCATTAAACAAACCTCCCGGAAGGCATCCCTCGTAGGCAGATCGCCCAAGTGTTTCGTTGCCATAACTTAACAAACAACATCTATAACATCGTCCCCTGAAACTTCATTGGTCCCTGGTCTGTTGCCAGGGGCGCGATTCTTACCACGGGGTCGCCGAACACCCCTAAAAATCCCCGCCCGGGCCGCTCCCCTCCGGTGTCGGGTCAATCCCTTCCCCGGATGACGGTACCGTAAATTTTACTCTAATGTGTATTTTTTTGTTTCGGAGAAGACGCAGCTGTCCCAGCCGTCGCTCCCTCCGCAGGAATGTCAGCAGTTTCTGCTTTGAACTCTGTCAGGCGACCGTCAAAAGTTTACCCGGCGGACGATTCTTCTCTCTCTCTCTTTCACGATGTACGATCGGGAATCTGTCAATTAGATCTGATATACGACAATTAAATCGTCTCGTACCCCGTTCCTCGGCCACTCCGCACTCCGGTCCTGTTCACGAGATAAATCACCGAATTTTTGGCCCTGGTTTAACAGCCATACTTCGTCGGTCAACCAAGGTCCTAGCGTCACACTACATAAACCAAGAAGGGTTTGTACAGAATTCTCAACTGTTTAAATTAAAACATTTTTAGAGGTTTTTCAAATGACAACCCTCTTACTTCTAATGATTGAATGTTGTCCGGAAAATTTAACAAATGGGCGCGATGTAAACTAGAGAAGCGATTAAATGGGGATTCTCCAAAGCTTCCTTAACATTGACAGCGAAAGAACTATGTATATATCCAGTTATATAGTGAAAGAACTTTTTGATTCATCAATTTAATTGATAAAATTTTGAAAGTCACGTAAATGGACCGCATAGAAAAGTCACGTAAAGTGCCCCATCTCATGATTATGGGAGAGGTTGGCGAAGGAGTATCTGGCAAACCCTCGCGATGCATAGCAGTTTGCATTGGTGCCTTTGGCAAGCCGTAGTTTGACTAGTAGTTTCTTGCCGGAACAAATGAAGACTTTTACATCTTTAAAATGTAAACGAACTTCTTCGGCCAGAAAATGTAAAGCGTGATTTAGGCAGGTTACGAGAATAAGATTATATAAAAAGTTCTCGTATGCTGTCTGTAAGCATGATATAAGTTTAATTGTACAGCAGCATTAAATAATTAACCTTTCCTGAACAAATCTTGTTATCGCCTGTGCATTCGTCTTCTCTAGAAATTTAAATAAAGTATTTTCCGTCAAGTTTTCGTACTACCATTAAAGCAACACGTCGTCCGCATGTGTCTATAGTTTCATCTACAGCAAACCATTGTCACTAATTTCTTTGGGGATTTTATTCTGCTCGTGCATTTTTTTAAGTAGGCTATTTCCTGGGCAACGGATACATCAGTTTATGCAATTCTATATCGCATCCTATAGAGGTATTTGCAGTATCTAAAAATATTTATTTCATCCTGAGTTTCCATTTTGTGAGAAGCATCTGGGATGTTCGATCCTGTCGGCATGCTGCTTGCACGTATCTTGCAGAACACACATGATCCTTAAAATGTGATTTCTTCATGCACACAAATGCATTATGACATACCTTGCAGAACATTTTTGAGCCATCCACCGTAAAATCTCTCTTGGCTAACTTCGCTTCCCTCACCCAATTCAGCAGAAGTTGAGAGACAGAACTTTTATGCTTACCCAGTGCCGGCCCGAGGTAAGTTTTAGGATGGAGCGAGATCCTATTATGGCGCCCCCCTTGGTTGCCCCTAATTTATACCAGTGATACATACAAGCAGGGCCGTGCCGTAGATTTCCTCAGTGTGATGCAAGTCTTCGAAATGCCGCCCCTTAAATGTTTTTCTCTAAAATACCTTCGGTTGTGATTTAAAAAAACTGCACAAATTGTACGAATACTATTTTTACTTTGAAAATAAAAATTTCTTTAAAATAATGATATCAAGTATCAACTACAAGAATCTACTAGAGTTTTACCCTTCTAACTTTAACTTTAGTAAATTCGTTAATTAGGAAATCNGCAAGTCTTCGAAATGCCGCCCCTTAAATGTTTTTCTCTAAAATACCTTCGGTTGTGATTTAAAAAAACTGCACAAATTGTACGAATACTATTTTTACTTTGAAAATAAAAATTTCTTTAAAATAATGATATCAAGTATCAACTACAAGAATCTACTAGAGTTTTACCCTTCTAACTTTAACTTTAGTAAATTCGTTAATTAGGAAATCGTAATCTAGAGTGGCAGCCAATGTAGATTCAATAGAAATTTATGATAGATTTCTAAGTTTTGTTTGGCTTATTGAACTTCTTAAGTGGCGTTTTATTAATCTTAATTTGAAAAAACTTTCCATTTTAGTGGGGGACGTCATGAAAATGCACACTAAAAAGGATTTTTGGAAATTTCAACCCCCCTCGAGGGAAGAGGAGGAGAGAGTCAATTTTAGTCGGTATAAAGTGTAAATAATAAACAAAGAAAGTAAATAGTGACATATATAGTATACATTTTGGCAATTAATAAATATTTTAATAATTTCCATCTTTTGGGCAACCCAAAAACAATAAATAGAAAATTCGAAAAATTCGAAATATTGAATTTGAAATATATAACAAGTTTTTTTTAGATTTTAGAATTTAAAATCTACCATATAATTCAAGTAAAGCAAGCAAGTAAGTTAATTCTCCATTATAATGAAAATTTGTTTTTATTTTTTTTATTTTATAGGTTATTTAAATAAAAATTCTTTTTGAATGCTAAAGATTTATTCTATTAAAATTCAATAATGATTTTAATCAATTTTTTGCGTTTTTGACTGCGTTTTAGTAGGATACGCCTTGAGAATGCACACTAAGAAGAAATTTTTGGAAATTATCCCTGCAGGAGAGAGGGACAAGGTTAAGGATTATCTTAAAGAACTCTGCTTTACTGTACTATTTTAGATGCGGTTTTTTGCGTTTTTGCAGAAAATCGAACATATTTTCAGACCATGTAAAAATTTT
>NW_019384432.1:751952-753089 GCF_000671375.1 Centruroides sculpturatus | reverse complement strand
AAAAATGCAACAAATGAATATATAAGTATTAATAAATGCAATTACTAAGACATTCAATAAAACTACTATATTGATTGGTTAGAGCCCTTATTAAACTTCTTAACCATAAACTTCCATGCAGAGGGAAGACTTTCTGCGTCCCTCGCATTTAGACAGCCTTCTTGTAATCTACTCCTATAAATCTGCAACTTTTCCGCTGTCAACGCCAAAGATGGAGAAGATAAAGGATTTATGATGGTCGCCTCATTCCATTTGACTATAGCTCCTGGTGCTTGTGCCATTTGGGACAAAATTGTTGCATTAGACCCCTTTCTGATATTATAACTATGTTCCTTGATTCTAAGCCCTAAACTTCTAGTGGTTACTCCAATGTAGTCTTTTTTAACGCCCAATTGCATGTTCTCATACGGAATTTTATAAACCCCTGCTTTCTCTTCTGACCTTATATCATCTTTATCATTCCTGAGGATTTTGTATAAATTAGGGGCCCTTTTTATAAGCATCCTCGAACCTTTTTATGTATATGTATAGTGATTTGCTGAGTACTTTATGATATTATGATAGTATATAAATTTAGTAAAAATAGAGCAAAAATTAACGAACGCAAAAGTAGCAAATGCAAATATTTCCTAAGCAACTCTTTCTATCACATACAGAATTTAAAAGTGGTCCAATATTACCTAAAATCTCTATCACACACAGGCACACGTTCCGCACCTGATATATACCCAGTTCATGCAAATGCTACTTTTTAATTCGAGTTCTTATTGTCACGACATAATCCTTTTCAATGATAATAAGTAACTAAAATTGCTGTAAAATACAATAATTTTCTTACCTGATCTACTTTTTAAACACAAAAAAACTGAACTAGTAAAAATATTATACTGATACAGATATATATCTGATTCACTGATTAAACACAGCACAGCCACTCGCTACTTATAGAGACAAACTAACGTTAAAGCCAAATATTGTCAATAATTTAAGGTCAAAGCAGAACTATCAACACGTTACACGTGCAATTGTCTTTTATGATAATTGCCGCCTCAGCTTTTAGGAGAGTCGCGCGGTATATTACAAACAAAAACAATAGCTTTGCGCTGTCTTGTCAAAAGCCTTTTGACTGCCGCTCTC
>NW_019384432.1:741401-751070 GCF_000671375.1 Centruroides sculpturatus | reverse complement strand
GACCAACCATCGTCAAAGGATTTTATAGATATTTTAAAAGAATTAAAAAACTTGAATTTATTTTGTCTTAGTTTTGGATACAACGTCGCAAACATTTCATGCGTCAGTCTATCTCGTAATATTGGGTGCACCCAAAATTCTCTTTGCCTCTGCCGTCGTCTTTTATAGCGACGATAGAGGAGCCACACACAAGCAATCACTTCCACATCCATTTCCAAACCGAGCCAGTGCGCACGCTCCGCTAAATGCTCGATGAACGCCTAGTGTGTACACAGCCTTAGAGTGGAATCAGAGACGGTCCTGCTAGGTGTGCGGTGTGTACATGCACACGGGCTGCCAAATCCCGAGGGTGCCGATACCGGTCAATTTCAAATGCCTCTTTTGTCGCATCACTAATATACCTCAAAAGACGCGACAGGGTTCTTGTAAATTTTAAACGTTTCTCAATACAGCTGTAAAAGTCTAAATACGTTAAACTTAATAGATTGTTCATCACTTGTTTTCTAACTAATTCGTTTTAGGACCAGGTGTTGTCCACGGAAATTCCCAAAATTTACAACTTTTCGGTCACTCTGGTCTAACTGGAAAAATTTCTGTCTTTATTACATCTAATATTTCGAAGAAATCAGTCCCACTGTACTCGGCTAGAGATTGATTCAGTTAGGCTTTTTCGTATATGGAGATTCTGGTTGGATCGTGCCGGCGCTTCGAAGTGGACTCGCAAACTAAAACAGCGGTGCCTGCGGTGCCAACAGAGTTGTCACCGCTGCCTGTAACCTAGGCGGGGGTGGAACCCCGCCCACGCGCGTCTCAACAGATAAGGCCATTCATATACTGGCCACATGCTTGCAATTAAAATATCGAAAAGTGAAAAAAATATTTTTTCCTTTAATTTTCTTTACCACTGAGGCTCCCCCTAGGACTTAGCGCCTGGAGCAGCTGCTCAGTTCGCCCTATGGTAGGGCCGGCTCTGTGCTTACCCATTAAATTTCCTAGTCTATAGCCGAATATAAAACCTCGAGGCTGCGCACACTTTTGCACTTCACACTGCCATCAATAATTTATTAAAAAATAGCGAAAAAGTTATCGAATAAAATTAAATTAGCTGAAAAGATAGCCAAGACGCTAATAATTTTTATTTTCATGAATTAAAAAACACCTGAATGTGACATAAAGTACCGGTAATTCAACTTGGTAACATTGTTTACAAAACGACGTTCGAAGATGTCTGTGCTATTATTCTGAAATCTGAAATGGTTGTTTTGGTACCTAAAATGGCATCAAGGACCGCAAACACGACAGTATTTCTCCGAAAATTTTGAATGTATTTTAAATAT
Source organism: Centruroides sculpturatus (assembly GCF_000671375.1). Lineage (NCBI taxonomy): Eukaryota > Metazoa > Arthropoda > Arachnida > Scorpiones > Buthidae > Centruroides > Centruroides sculpturatus. Next base: position 749,733 of record NW_019384432.1, on the reverse strand, counting down.
TGCAAGAAAATCCAATAAATCGACTATTTTTGCTAATGTCGGTTCAAAAAATGTAAAAAGTTCGTTTCTGTCGCATTAAAAATAATTTTTATTTAAAGCAAGAATGACAATGACAAAACTTCCTGTCTTTTTGATTGTTCTATCCAATACTATTAGAATCGATTTTAAAGTTTTCGAATTATCGATTAGCCGATGGCTAGATTAGGCCTATAATTCATAACTTCCGTTTTCCTGAATTATTAAACAACTTTTCTCCTTGCTTCAATTTGTGTTGTTATTTAAAGAATTATTTTATTAAAAGATTACAGTCGATGCTGATTAAAAATTACTTTTACTCTGTTCTTGATTTTCATTATTATTATGGATAACAGGGACAGAAATGGTAAGGAAATGCGAGAAACGGAAACAGAATACGGTACGAGCGTGGTATGGGAATAAATCCATAAAGTAATGGGTATCAATTACAGTAGAGCGTCGTTTATCCGAAAGTCGGTTATCCGAAAGAATTCCAGTCGACAAATTTAAATTTTTGCTAGTGATGTGGCGTTGCAATCTTTGGCTATATCTTGGGCTACTCCAATACTTTTTTGTGTGGTGATTTTCTCACGTGCGACTAAATATCCAGATGGCACAACGCGCTGATTGGTCAGCTGAATGACGCCAACCTATCAAAGTATAGATTATATTTTGTGGTCGTGACGAAATAGATTATTTTTTTTTAGTTGTCGTAATATGGAGCGAGTATAAAGTGAAAATACAGTACTGTATAAAGTTTAGCTTACATGTTTTCTTAAATTTATAGGAATAATTTTAAAATGGTTTACTTTTACTTAATGAATTACTAAGATTATTTATTTTTTTGAACATTTTAGCTTCATACTTGATCTTTATGCACTTCTGAACCAAATCATACACAATAGATCATTTTAATAGTGCGATTAGTGTTTTAAATTTACGTGCACAGATAATAATTAACAGAAAATTTATACTTTGTTACAGATATTATTCAGAAAAAGGTCAAAAAAGCATGAAATTTATAATTAAGACAAGTCAGAATATTTTTTGTATTTGTAGTATGCATTTAATATAGTTAGATAAAACAATAAAATTAACTAAGTTTTGTATACCTCTGAAAGAGAAATTTTCACAAATCTCGCTTAACAAATTATAAAGTTTAAATGTAAAAGTTATTGAACAATTTTGAATAAAGAATATTCCTCATAGATTACTGTTATCAGAAATTTTTTTTAATGCTTTAGTTAGAATTGACAGTTCCTTCTGTCAATAGACATTTTGTTCTTTTGAATGTAAGTTTCAAAATCTGTTAAGAAACAATACTTTTCAAATTTACAGAAATTTCATATATCCAGTTTCATCATGGATATATCTGTAAATACTGTATGTTTAATAAAACTTGTATGACCATTTTTCAAATCAAAAGTATAGAATTCTTGTATAAATTATTAAACAATCAATAATACTGTAAGTATTTAAATTCCTTTAAATATAATAGTTATAAATGTGTTAAATAAGAATTTCCATACTTTTCATCATGGAAATTGTTTATCAATATAAGTGTCAGGAAAAAGTAATGTTACATTTGTACTGTAATGTTTTCATAGTAAGCTATTCTTTTTTTAGCCCTTTTTTATTTTTTGTTAAAATAATATTACCATACTAATGAATAACTATTTCTGGATGCCTTGTATGTGCTGTATACCTGGTTGCATTGGAAAATATATATCCAGTGTCTATATTTAAGTTTCCACAGGATTTGATTTGAAAAGCAAACCAATGAATTACAGAATATGTACAAAAAATAATTTATTATAAAATGTTTTAACAATTATGCATTAAAAAGTATGAATTTTAGGCGAAAATATATATTAAATTGTTAACTAATCTGCATTTCTACTTAGCATATTCTGTTGTAATATATATATAAAACATTAAATACAAGTTTCTGTAAGGTTAAAAATACTGTATTGTCTAATAAAGAATGTAAAAAAACTTAATTTGCAATTTACATTTGTTAGTTTTGATTATTTTATTATTATAGTAAATGTACAAAAAAAAAACTTACAAAAATACAAAACAGATAAAAGTTACTTCTTGATGTTTAAAAATGTCTCAACATTAAAATCTTTGATATCACGTAATTTAATGTTAAAATTATTGCAAAATTTTCAATTAACGTCAATAGACACAAGAGCTAGTGAAATTGTAAGTGCCTTTTATCAAGTTTTAGATGAAAAGTCTATAACTATAATGTCTGCCCACTCTCACAACAACAATACAAAGTTTAGGCTAATCGATCAACATTTCTGATTTTCGTAGGTTGACGTCATTCAGCTGACCAATCAACGCGTTGTGCCATCTAAATATTTAGTCGCACGTATTTTCTCAGGACTGTGTGTCATGCAGAATCGAATGTTTTTGATACTAGATTATAAATAAAGTATAATTTTTAGTCCAAAGTATAATTTTTTTTTGTTTTTATATTTTTCAATACATTTATTTTGTTTGTACAAAATAAAGAAATAATTTTTAACGATACAATAACCAAGCGTATTCTTTTAAAAAGTTTACGTTAGGCTTAACATCGACGAAAATTCAACGCGAANATAGATCATTTTAATAGTGCGATTAGTGTTTTAAATTTACGTGCACAGATAATAATTAACAGAAAATTTATACTTTGTTACAGATATTATTCAGAAAAAGGTCAAAAAAGCATGAAATTTATAATTAAGACAAGTCAGAATATTTTTTGTATTTGTAGTATGCATTTAATATAGTTAGATAAAACAATAAAATTAACTAAGTTTTGTATACCTCTGAAAGAGAAATTTTCACAAATCTCGCTTAACAAATTATAAAGTTTAAATGTAAAAGTTATTGAACAATTTTGAATAAAGAATATTCCTCATAGATTACTGTTATCAGAAATTTTTTTTAATGCTTTAGTTAGAATTGACAGTTCCTTCTGTCAATAGACATTTTGTTCTTTTGAATGTAAGTTTCAAAATCTGTTAAGAAACAATACTTTTCAAATTTACAGAAATTTCATATATCCAGTTTCATCATGGATATATCTGTAAATACTGTATGTTTAATAAAACTTGTATGACCATTTTTCAAATCAAAAGTATAGAATTCTTGTATAAATTATTAAACAATCAATAATACTGTAAGTATTTAAAATCAAACTTGTATGACCATTTTTCAAATCAAAAGTATAGAATTCTTGTATAAATTATTAAACAATCAATAATACTGTAAGTATTTAAGTTCCTTTAAATATAATAGTTATAAATGTGTTAAATAAGAATTTCCATACTTTTCATCATGGAAATTGTTTATCAATATAAGTGTCAGGAAAAAGTAATGTTACATTTGTACTGTAATGTTTTCATAGTAAGCTATTCTTTTTTTAGCCCTTTTTTATTTTTTGTTAAAATAATATTACCATACTAATGAATAACTATTTCTGGATGCCTTGTATGTGCTGTATACCTGGTTGCATTGGAAAATATATATCCAGTGTCTATATTTAAGTTTCCACAGGATTTGATTTGAAAAGCAAACCAATGAATTACAGAATATGTACAAAAAATAATTTATTATAAAATGTTTTAACAATTATGCATTAAAAAGTATGAATTTTAGGCGAAAATATATATTAAATTGTTAACTAATCTGCATTTCTACTTAGCATATTCTGTTGTAATATATATATAAAACATTAAATACAAGTTTCTGTAAGGTTAAAAATACTGTATTGTCTAATAAAGAATGTAAAAAAACTTAATTTGCAATTTACATTTGTTAGTTTTGATTATTTTATTATTATAGTAAATGTACAAAAAAAAAACTTACAAAAATACAAAACAGATAAAAGTTACTTCTTGATGTTTAAAAATGTCTCAACATTAAAATCTTTGATATCACGTAATTTAATGTTAAAATTATTGCAAAATTTTCAATTAACGTCAATAGACACAAGAGCTAGTGAAATTGTAAGTGCCTTTTATCAAGTTTTAGATGAAAAGTCTATAACTATAATGTCTGCCCACTCTCACAACAACAATACAAAGTTTAGGCTAATCGATCAACATTTCTGATTTTCGTAGGTTGACGTCATTCAGCTGACCAATCAACGCGTTGTGCCATCTAAATATTTAGTCGCACGTATTTTCTCAGGACTGTGTGTCATGCAGAATCGAATGTTTTTGATACTAGATTATAAATAAAGTATAATTTTTAGTCCAAAGTATAATTTTTTTTTGTTTTTATATTTTTCAATACATTTATTTTGTTTGTACAAAATAAAGAAATAATTTTTAACGATACAATAACCAAGCGTATTCTTTTAAAAAGTTTACGTTAGGCTTAACATCGACGAAAATTCAACGCGAAGCGACTCGTAACAGAGAAAAATTTCAACATGGGATAGGTTAATATATTTTTTGGTATGTAATCGGTTATCCGAACAATCCCAGTCCCCAATTGATTCGGATAAACGACGCTCTACTGTAGTTTCATATCGCTCCATTGTCCTGAAGTTGGAAATTAATGTGACTTAAAAATATATCATGACCAAAAAGAATAAGGCGCAGTCGAGATGATGAGGCAGTACATTGGGGCCCGAGTAAGGTGATCCGCCACTGCGTAAGTGGCGTATCACCTTACTCGGGCCCCGATTTTGTTAAACTAATTTAATTTGATAACTTCTCAATATACATAGTGATTTTCATTTAAATGATTCATTTATTAAATGTTATATTTTCAGTTTCAAAAATATAGTTAATATTTTACATTATACTGTACTATTTTATGGAAATATCAGAATATCTGGTATCAGCCCAGTTTGCTCACCGTTTACTCCGCCTCTCCAGTTACGTGAATTAAAGCTGTCTCGACGGAGAAATCGGGTAATCCTGTGTCACTCATTTAAGCGTATTTCGATCAAAATATAATGTGTGACTCACTGTTGAGATAAAGTCACATCAATTAGTGCTGTTCATGGGCATTTGCAGAGGAAGCGAACGGGACACTTGCCACTCTCTGGGATTAAGTAAAAAATTCCACAAATTATAATCTTCAGAGTGATTGAGATACGTAATCTTATACCCCGGCCACAAAATGATTTTTATTATATTAAGTACTTGTGAAACCCAAAAAATTAAATAACTAAATGAACCTATATATTCATGCTTTGACCCCAGCTAGAAAATTTTCTCCGAACGCACGTGGTGCTATCTCTCGATTGTAAAAAGTTGTGGTATCCTTGTACATAAGTTACACATTCGTGTGATTTAGACGCATTGTATATGTCGAGTAAAAGTAACTTAATACATTATATGAAAAGCAAAGATTGCTGTAATTGGCTAAAAACTGGATAAATGCCGAACATGGCACACGGACAATACAATCGAAAAGTTAACTGTCCGGGCAAAAAACGGACAGTTGAGAGTTGTATATGAATAAAAATTATTTATTTCTCATTTTAAAAATTCAGTAAAAATAAAATTTATAAATTCGAACTAAAATTCATGTCCTCAAATATCAAATAAATTGAATTAGATTACAGAATAATAAATATAAATAAACATTTACATTTACATATTTTTTTATTAACAATTCAATATTGTTCTTTTGAAGTTTCTTTTAATTCCAATTAAATTAATTAGCTTTCTTTACATATAAATAAATAAATATAATATATTAGTAATTTCTGATTTAGTCTTTGGAATTGCTTCTTGTCTGATTGCCCATTACTTGTATTATGGCTCTAACATCACCATTTCATATCAGACATTTATTATAATCGAGGCAAGGAGACACACAGAATAAAAGTAAAACAAACTCTTTTCTTTTCCATGTATATATTTTATTGTGAAATGCATTTTGGAAGAATGCATTCTACATTATGTCCGATATTAAATGGAAGTCCTGAAGCCATAATACAAGTAATTATGATTTATAATTCACCAAAAAATTATTTTGCAGACTGTGGCAATTTCAATGATNTGGAAAATTTTCTCCGAACGCACGTGGTGCTATCTCTCGATTGTAAAAAGTTGTGGTATCCTTGTACATAAGTTACACATTCGTGTGATTTAGACGCATTGTATATGTCGAGTAAAAGTAACTTAATACATTATATGAAAAGCAAAGATTGCTGTAATTGGCTAAAAACTGGATAAATGCCGAACATGGCACACGGACAATACAATCGAAAAGTTAACTGTCCGGGCAAAAAACGGACAGTTGAGAGTTGTATATGAATAAAAATTATTTATTTCTCATTTTAAAAATTCAGTAAAAATAAAATTTATAAATTCGAACTAAAATTCATGTCCTCAAATATCAAATAAATTGAATTAGATTACAGAATAATAAATATAAATAAACATTTACATTTACATATTTTTTTATTAACAATTCAATATTGTTCTTTTGAAGTTTCTTTTAATTCCAATTAAATTAATTAGCTTTCTTTACATATAAATAAATAAATATAATATATTAGTAATTTCTGATTTAGTCTTTGGAATTGCTTCTTGTCTGATTGCCCATTACTTGTATTATGGCTCTAACATCACCATTTCATATCAGACATTTATTATAATCGAGGCAAGGAGACACACAGAATAAAAGTAAAACAAACTCTTTTCTTTTCCATGTATATATTTTATTGTGAAATGCATTTTGGAAGAATGCATTCCACATTATGTCCGATATTAAATGGAAGTCCTGAAGCCATAATACAAGTAATTATGATTTATAATTCACCAAAAAATTATTTTGCAGACTGTGGCAATTTCAATGATCCAATGAATAAAATATTGTTGTATCTATGATCGACAACAAAGTATAAGAAAGGATGATCTGCTTTGAATTCCGGTATTATTTCAAGGCAACAATTTTGAACCAGAACTGCGGTTGCTGCTGCTGCTTCTGTTCCTTCTTCATTCACATCTATAAATGCTTTATGTATCACCTCGTCAACGTATAAATCTCTATTATTATTGATACCAGACAAATCTGCTTTGGTTGGATCAAATAAATCTGTTATACCCATTTTCGACAGTACAGCTTTTAAATTTATTGCACTTTCCAATTTAAATTTCGGTAATAAGACGTGTAATTTTCGTACGTCGCTTTTAACTTCATTGCATAAACTATTGAATTTATTTGAACTCAGTTTATTCTCAATTTCTTTTAGTCCATCTATTTCAGATGGAAGAATGATTATCATACTTAATGCATCTTTCTCATAAGGTAACTGAAGTACTTGAGCTTGTAATTCCTCATCTTCCAGGTATCCAAATTTTCCTTTTTGATACATCATATCAGTATTAACAGTCTTGTCCTTTGTTACATAAAAAGGATGTTTTTCGGTTAAAGATGTGGAGAATTTCTTAGCCCAAAATCCTTTGAAATAAATAGCACTAATCAGTATAAGACGGGTTGATGGTTCAACATCACCAAGCAAATCGTTAATTTTATTTTCTGTTACTGACGATACCCATGAATTTATGCTATTTTTTGCATTAATCGAATCATTTATGAAGTCGACAATTCCACAATCACTTCGAAATATTTTTTTAAGACTGGACGTAAAATCTGATTCAATGGAATAATCTTTCTGCAAGTACATTCGATTCGCAATTTTTACAGTATCGGAATTTTCACAAAAATGCGAAATAATTTCAGAATATTTAGAAAATGTTTCTTCATTATTTTCCATAATTAGAACCTTCTTCATTTGTTCAGCAGTATTACTCCTCCCTCCCATTAAAGTCATACTCAAAGCAACAGTTACACTTAGAGGTGAAATTAATACATTTCCTTCTTCTGAACTTACAATTGTTTTATATAATTCAAATGTAAACTGCATAGTTGGATTCAAACTTGATTCTTCGCTTATATTCACTTCTGAAAAAATAAGAACATTATTTTAAGACAGTTTTAATTATCAAACTATGTTTATTTGGAGAACAACAACTTTTGATAATCTACACAATTAATTATAACATTATTACATTAAAATTTTTAGACTACAGTAATTTCTTAATTTAAAAATTCTTATTAATTATTTCCACATTTCACAATTACTTTTAAAAAGTGATAATATTTTTATCAAGTACAGTCACTTTTTTAAAAGTAATAATTCAAAGTAATATGGGAAATACTGAACAAAAAATTTCAAATTATCTTTTTAAAAAAATTAAACTATAGTCCCTCCCACATTCAAAATGAAGCAGTCTGTACAGTACACATACTGTAGTCTACATATGGCGGAAAACAAACAAAAAAAAAAAAA
>NW_019384432.1:738491-740728 GCF_000671375.1 Centruroides sculpturatus | reverse complement strand
CTCCTCTCTCGGTCGGTAAATGTACTATGCCAGAAACCTTCGCGGGAGTGTATTAAAAAACTTCCCAAAGTTTCATGGCAATCGGATAAACGGTGTGGTAATGCATGAAGGACATACAGACAGACACACAGACAGACATACATTCATTTTTATATATATAGATAATATAAAACAATGTCAATGGATCAGAAGTAACTCATTTTTAAAATTCTTTGCATGATAAAGTAAGATTCATGATGGAAAGAATTTGAAGATCCAGATGACTGCAATATTCTGAACTGTAATACTAATTGAGACATAGTATAGATAAATCAATTCCATTCTAAATGTGGGGCACTGTATTTCTGGTACATTATTTATATACAGTTAATATCAACTTTTTAGTATAATTACAGTCATTTCTGACTTTTATGTGCTGTTTGAGTTCACTTATGGACAGGACTTTAAATTCATGCAGGACAATCCAAGCCTTCATGTTTTAAAGTTAACATTATCCTTTTTCAGCACAAAAATTTAACTTTTGGACTGGCCACCACTCAACACAAAATTAATGTAAACGTGATTGAAAAACTTCGGATAACTTAGCGTTCCAAATTTATGGCACTGGAAAGCAATACAATATTCTCACTGAAGTGAAAGCAAGAATAAATTCAATATTTGTTCACCTCGATGTTCAATTCTCCTCTCTCAAACTGTACATGTGATTAATGGACGACTCCTATTCAAAAACTGTGCATTGTATGGTTTAAATGTGTATTTATAACTTTATACTCTTGGCAACTGGCATTAATTTACATTTATACATACATATAAACACGAAATAATTCAATTGTTAAAAAAATTATTAGTAGTAGTAGAAAAGGTTGCTGATGCTCAATAATACATTAAGACTTTCAAAAGACAATTGCAGAACTATTAGATATATGATACTTAGATATATGAATCTTTATAATACAGACAAAATAACTTACTGATTGTTACTATTCAAAGCTTGTAGTTGTTTACTTTTTCTGAAACATTTCATGACTCCCAAAACAAAATAGTTGGTGCAATACATCAAATAATATTTGAAATCAAAAATCCTTTATCATTAATAAAAAAAATCATGAGATCTGCATTCATTACAACAGACAAAAATTCAGTTTCAACTTCCATCTTACTTCTATATCTGCATCCATTTATACAAAATATTGAAAAGTAATTGAGCTGCAATTTCAAAAAATTTTAGATCTATAAATTTCCACTGTTGTCTATCCATCTGCCTTTCCTAAATTTCAAAAACAGAGTTAAATAGATGAAAGATGAAATCAGATATGGAAACATTAGGGACAGGAGGCCCATTTAACTACATACAAATGTCCAATGCAAACCAGAAGTCACATTATTTCAATTCAAATCTTTTCCTTTGAAAGCAGTTAATTGATGACTGACACAATTCTGATGTTAAAGGAAAAGTATGATGTACTGGGGCAAGACACTAATAATTTGAGATGGAGAGCATGTATTTTAAATTATTTAAAAATATGATTAAAAAGTGCAGCCTGGCATTGTGACAATATCAAAATAAATAATTGGTCATTACTTTTTAAATTAAATTAGAAATTTGTTCAAATTAGTATTAATTATAAGAAACATTTATTTTATAAAATCCTCATTTTAACTACTAATAAAAAATCAAAGATTCTGAGCTTCACCTGTAGCTGAAATGACAGCAAACTTTTTATCTCAGCTATATTTTAAAAATTAAAGTTTAAATTTTGACTTTAGAATTAGTTAATTTTGAATACTTCAATATATGCTTTACACAAAAATTAATTATACAGTAGAGTTCTGAAACTCGGCACTCAATAACCCAGCACTCCGGATAACTCGGCCACACTCTAGCAGGGCAAAAAAAACCTTTAGTTACTTAATTTTCATCATAGACAGCTTTATGCCTTACAAAGTATTTTTCTGAGGTCTGTCTTATTAGGTAAATTACTGTACACAGTAGATTCATTCATTTTCATTTTCATGTAGTAAAGGCTCTATGCCTTCATAAAGGACGTACTTTTCCTTTGTTTAAGGGTAATTGGGCAGTTTATTCTCTGTTGTATTCTCAAGCAAACAATACATACAAGTACACTACAGTATTTTCTGAGGAAACACTCGTACTTATTTTTTTAAACCTCATTCCCAATAACCCGGCATTTTCACAAACTTGGCCATCCTTCGGTCCACATTAGGCCGAGTTTTCG
>NW_019384432.1:706684-737765 GCF_000671375.1 Centruroides sculpturatus | reverse complement strand
TCTCATAAAGTATTTTTCTGAGGTCTGTCTTATCAGGTAAATTACTGTACACAGTGTATTCATTAATTTTCATTTTCATGTAGTAAAGGCTCTATGCCTTCATAAAAGACGTACTTTTCCTTTGTTTAAGGGTAATTGGGCAGTTTATTCTCTGTTGTATTCTCAAGCAAACAATACATACAAGTACACTACAGTATTTTCTGAGGAAACACTCGTACTTATTTTTTTAAACCCCATTCCCAATAACCCGGCATTTTCACAAACTTGGCCATCCTTCGGTCCACATTAGACCGTGTTTTCGGGACTCTACTGTATCAAAAACATCAATACTTTGTTAAATAATATATTAAAATCTTAAAAATATACCGAAACAACAAATTTAGTACCACAATTAATATATAAAAAACTAGCAGATGAGCTCAGGCAGAGAATAACAGCAAAGATTAAAATTATTAGATTATTTCATACTTTCTATAAAATTATATTTTTAAAACACATTAGTTTATAAAATATAAAAAATGTTTAAAGTGGATATGCACTAAAAAGGGATAAGCAACCCACAGCCTGCATTAATATTTTGTGCAATGCAGGCTGCACAAAATATTAATAAATATATGAAATTTTCAATCTTGAGGAAGTATGTAGCAAAGCTTCTATCTTTATTTTCTACAACTTGTGTATATAAACAGTATAATAAGCCAACAACAAAAGGATATCGGGGTATTATATCACAATATAATCCCTTAGTCATTGGCTTATTATGTATATAAATAAGGTTTGTAGATGTTTGTTTATATTTGTAAACAGTTTTTTCTGCAATGAATTTAGTAAAAAGTAAAACAAGAAATCAGCTAACAGACTAACAAAATCAAACCTAATTTAAAACTAGCAGTGACTAATATGTTAATTTATAATCATATAGCCTATGAATAAATAATTCTGATTTATCATCTTTTTTTTCTTTTATTTTTCTCTTTTATGTGACCTACATCTGTTTAATAGTTTTAAAAGTGGCCCTGACATAGAAAAAGATTGTCCATCCCTGCTGTAAATGACATTTAATCCATATTTCCATCATAATCATCTAACCAACAGCAAAATTAATTAGGCAGTCAACATGCTAGAAACATTAATTAGAAACTATCTGATTAGAACTATAGGTAGACATTAAACACTATCTGTTAATGAAAATAGTAACTATAATTTGATTTTAACTTCTTTAGAATAATCTGAAAGAAAAGAAATGGCCAGAGTGGGAGTAAACCTGCAAATTCCTGTCTGCCTAAATAATTTGGCTCTTGGTTGGATGATTATTAAAACATTGAATTTCTTGGGATGTTTATATATAAATATTTCCATCAATAAATACTACATATCAAATACAAATATGCATCCCAAACTAAAACTAGTCTCTACTATATTTAACTATAGGTCTCAACATTACAGTACCAGTAATCTTTCAATAAAATTAACATATTAATTGATTCATATACTTAAAATATAATATCTAGTGGGATAATTATTAGATTTAATAATGGTCTGAAATCTTTGAAGATTATATATTTTACAAATTTCCATTAAAATGTTTTCTTCCATTTTTTAAATCCTTTAAAGATCTTCACCAGAAATATATTTCATAAGTCGTCCTACTACATTTCAAATGAGCTCATAAATGCTTCTATTGGATTAAATCTGATGATTCAGGTGGTGCAATATAATCAGACATTATAGAACAAACACCTAATTTCCCAAACAGTATGATTTAAATTATTGTCATGCCAGAAAAACTTTCTACCAAGAGCCATTTGTTAGCACTTTCAAACAAATAATTTCTATCAATGTCTAATATAACATTTAATAAATATTTCCATCAATAAATACTAAATATTCAATGCCAGATACAAGTATGCATCCCAAAACCAAAACTGGTCTCTACCATATTTAACTTAGGTCCTACATATTTTATTTTTATCTCAATTCTAAGTTTCCTCCACACCACATTTCATTTCTCAGAGCCAAATATCTTCAATCCATTTTCATTGCTAAAAATCAATCAACTTCAGAAATATTCTACCATTATTTTATATTCATTTGCAAAATTTATCTCTTTTTCTTTATTAGACAGACGGATTAATTTCTAATATCTCTTCCAATATACTCTTCCCATCTTATAACTCTTCTAATTCTCTTTGGTATGAAATCTTTTCCCAATTTATTTTAATCAACAATACACATTTATGTAGTAAATAAATTAGAATTAAACTTAATAGCTTTAAGGATGGTTTGTTTTACTAAATCAAAGTTTAGGTGATCTTCCATTATACTGTAAATTATGTAATGATTTGAATATTTTATGTTTTTTATGATAGAAAGAAAAGTGCTATATCATCTTTCAATTGGTTCAGAATTTTTAGAAATATATTTGATCATTTTTAAATGAAATTTCTGTATTCAATTATTTCTTCTACTCCTTATTTCTGCTCATTTCTAAAATTTTGATAAACTGATTTGAAGCCTATCATACACTATTGTTCCTTACTAATGCAATTTCAATAGTTACAGTAATTGATCATATCATAATTTTTATTTTCTTAAAGAAATGTGAATGAACATGTGATTACTTTTGTGAGGAACATTGAAGTTTAATTAAACTCTATTTTCATTATAATTAAATGACTATTTCCAACTACACTCAAGTCCACTTAACAAAACATTGAATAAGGGAGCAGTGCTTAAGAGAGTACTCTCCTAGTACCTGATTTTCTCCCATATTTTATATTAGTGGAACTCCTGTTAACAGTGCATTATATAATTGAGTAGTCCATTTAGAAGAGCATTATGCTGTGATATTTGTAGAGCAGCAGTCAGCATATGGGAGCAAACAAACATTTATAAAAATCTATCTTTAATCTTATGGTATATAATCACCCAAAGAACACGACAGCAAGGCCATACACTATAATATATGTTGTGGAGATTTGATGAAACTTTCATTAGTCAATGTTTAACATTTATGTAGTCGAAAGGTTTCTCACAGAATCATAACTGATTTCATTGAATACACAACAAGCAATTACATATTAAAAAGGTATTAAAATATAAGAACAAATAGCGCAAATCATATATATGCCTTCTCATCTCAAGTGGACAAGGCAAGAAGTGATCAGCAACCATATTTTGGAGATCACGCAAACTTTAAGGCAGTACCGTACTTATTTCTTTTTATACTGTCCAATTAGAAAGCATTCAGAAATTTTCCATCTTTCCAACTAGGCCTCCTTTTGTATTTCTGGGAAGTGAAAGTAATACGAGTATACTGTATATATAAGTTATAGAATGGTAAAATTGATGATATATACTGATGGATCCAAGGAAGTTACAGGGGCTTAAGTTCTCCCCATTGACACAAAAAATTAAAAGTTTTTCTTTGAACTTCAAAAATTACTTTTTGAAAACATTTATGATAGTAAATATTGTTTATTTATTGGCATCTGCAATACTGTCTTCATGTACATGTTAATAAAAGAATGTTATTAATTATTCATATATTTTTAAGTTTTGAGTTAGCTCCTCCTCCTCTCTGCTATTGATGATATAAGAATGGAAAGAAATATGCAGGTATAGTGAAATTATGTAATACTGAATTTTAGCAATACCAAGTGTTTTATAAGTTTAAGCAAGACAAATCACTTTATTCATTACTTTTAAGCCTATACACTCTCAGCAATGTGGCACCTGTCTTCCAGGAATGGCCAGATTAGTGAGAGTCTACTATACCATAAATATTACCTGTGATCTTGTTACTTTAGATAAAGGAGCATTATGCAGCAATCCCACAGATGCTCTTAAGCTGACTCAATTGTATGATCTAAATATAAAAATTAATAGAAATCTTATCAGAATCTCTGAATTTCGACAAAAGATGGTTAAACCTGTATTAATATTCTATCATCATTAATATGTGTTTACTGAATGAACTTTTACCTGTGTATACAGTAAAATGGAGTAAATATATTTTCAGTTGTGACTGTACATTATATCTAGTTCATTTTTATCATACTATTACTTCATAAATAACGCATTAAATCATATTAAAACTAAGTTTCTAATCTGTAGATATATTTTCTTTACAATTCTTAAACACTATAAAAATTACAAAGAAAATACTGTAATATTTTACATTGATTTTACTTTAAAGGTTGGTGAAGTAATTATTCTATCAATAACAACCGATAAAAGAAAAAAACTTAGAATACTAAAGCAAATAACGTGTTATTATAAACCAGTGTTCCCAACCTTTTTGAATTAGCGATATACTTTAAATTTTAATTAATATTATTGCTGCGACACAATAATTTTTACGATCGACGAAAAAAATTAATAATACGAAACTTATAAAAGTAACCAAAAAAAGTGCAATTTTACAAATTTACTATAAGAATAAAAAATGCTATGTAGATTAATGCGTAAAAAGCTAGTATCGGTTTATGAGGCGGTAAGCCGGAACGTTTATAGAAGATGCAAAGAGTTGATACGCAGGCATCGCATAGAAGCTCGCAATTTTTGTAAGGAAATTATGCAGATTGTGCAAAGTTTGCAACAATAGCATTTTTATGAATCTTACCAATACTTCCTCCTCTCTCGGTCGGCTGGTGGTAAAAAGTTGAAAGATAAATGAAATTTTTTAAAAGCTTATTCAAAATTCTATAAAGTATTTGGTGGAATTTACAATCTTACAACATACAGTCTACGTCATACTTACTTCCGGTCTTTGTACGAAATGTTGTTCGTGAAAGTTACGAGTTGTTTGAGATTGAGCTTCGGCTCTACGGTTATATTGGTAACTGCGTATCTTCCTGAAGGGCGTGCCCACTAGTATTGATAGCGTTTCATATTAGACATGAAATCCAATGTTGCCAAGTGCCAATCAGCAGCTCCTCTGGAGTGAAAACAATTCCCTCTAGAAATCCCCTAGTTATTTCTTTCTCTTACATTTTTATCCAGAATTTAAATAAAAATTTATGAATAGCTAGATTCATTTTGAGCTTAATTGTACCATTCGATCATATTTTATACACCGAGTTTGTCATCGCAACATGCCCACGTTCTTACATTATAACAAAAAGAAAAAAGTATTCATACAATAGAAGTAAATGTTCAATTCGGCGGATGTGAAAAGAGACTCAATATAAAACAGCAAAAAAATATAAATAAAAAAATAAATATATATAAAATAAACAGGCGATTTTAATAGTGGTATTACAGAAATATTGACACATTTAATAGAGACAAGTATAACAAGTTTATTAAGAGAATGGTAATAAAAATACACACTGAAATGGCTCACAACTCGGGTGAAGCCTCGTGGATAAAAAATACAATGGCTTGGATGTGCCAGTCATAACTTCGAGTCTAAAATATTAAGCACCACCAACTGTAAATAAAAAAAAAGCTAACTCAAGCTGGTTCACCCCTTACCTACAAAGTAAGCTGGAACAGCAACGTATGAGGGGAGTTGTCTCATACAATACTAATATCTTTTATATTACACTTCTGTAAAGCGTTTTAAGGGTTGTAATAGTTCGTAGTCATTTTGATTTTTTATGTGGTGATACATGTTTTGGTTAAGTTAAAGAAATTTGTATCACTTCTTGAATACCCTCAAATGGTTCACAAGACAAATGAGACTTTTTCAAAAAATATCTTACAAATATGCCTTAGACTGTGCTGAGTGCTAAAAACTTATTACCAATTCTGTACTTTGTTATTGAAATTTGAAGACACTACAACTATTGAAATGGAATGGCAAACTATTTCTAATAAGAAATCAGAAAATACAAACACAGTTTTTCGACTAAAGTGAGCAATCGCGGGGATTGTTCAGGAAATGACAAATTTGAAAAATAGACTAGTTTATTCGAACTTGTGTAATTAGAATTTCTTTTAATTCGAACTGGACATCAGTCTCATCTGATTCCTATTTAAATCAACGTAAAATTAGTAATTACAGCTCGATTGTGTAATTTCCTGTTTATTCGAATCAAGAGCGCATGTCTTTGAATTTAATTCCCATTTTAGGGTTTCTATCTTTCTAAGGAAAAGGGAAAGCCTTTCAGCCTTGCCGAGTTGATCTCTCACGTCAGGGCACCAATTTAGCTTTTTTATAATATTTGAATGAGTTTACGTATTCTAGTTTTTTCCTATTTAACATTAAAGAAGGTCTTTTTACTTTTAATTTTCTCGTTACAAAAAGTAATTTAAATTTGTCAGCGTTAAACCATAGTTTACTGTTTTTTGTCCAAGTCTCTAAATTTGCCAAAATTGTTTGCGCTTTCTTTTTAAGATTGTATTCTTTTCTATCTGTCACCGTCACCAAGAGGTCATCTGCAAAAGCCACTAGCTCTCTGTGTTGGGGGAGATTGATCCTAAAAGCCGTATTTAGTAGGATATACCAAAGAGGGGGAGAGGCCGCGCTGCCCTGGGGCACTCCTAGATTAATCGATTTTGTTACCGTTTCCGAGTTGTAGGTTAGCTGGACCTTCCTTCCTTTGAAATAGCTGACTAAAAGATCGTAAAGATTCTTTGGGACTTCTGCTTTTCGAAGTTCATTGAGAATTAATTCAGGCCATGCCGAGTCGAATGCAGCCGAAATATCTAAAGAAATGACTATGCATATTTTTTTATTGTTTAATGCTTTCTGCATGTGGTCTCTGACTATAATTAAAGGTTCCGTAGTACTCTTTTGGGGAGTAAATCCAAACTGTTTATTACAAAGATATTTCTTTTTTGTTAGATGATGAGTTATCCTATTTATCATTAGTTTCTCTAGAATTTTGCCGAGTACTGGTAATAGACTAATTGGACGAAATGATTTAGGGGAATCCAGTGGCGTAGCGTGGGTGTCAGCCGCCCGGGGCGAAGGAAAATTTCGCCCCTCCTTATTTAAGTATCTCAATTTAAAAGACTAAAATTCAGTTTCGTCACCGGATAAGTAATGAAAAATTCCGTGCTAGTGTTGCTACCTTTTTAAAATCGCTGACCCGGACGGAAGGCATGGGCGTAGCGAGGGGGGAGCCTGGGTGGGCACGGCCCTCCCCAGTGAACCTGGTGCTCCCCAGAAAATCACAGCCGAAAAAGTGTTAAGCCGATTTGGAAACAACAAAAATCTTAAAGCTAAAAATTTTGAATACTAATAAAAAAAAAGGTCCACTGTGCCCAATGTTATGAATAATTTGAAATAATTCAATTTTGTGTTAGGTTGGCCTCTACTAGGCCCCCCCCACAACAAAACTCTGGCTACGCCCATGACGGCAGGTGAGGTTTGTTCGAACAGAAGTTCCTGAAGCATGCGTATATCATTTTACAATGCGAAGAATAATTTGCAGTGCATGCCGGTTCTAAATCAGTTACAGTTAGCGAGTAGGGAGACTTAGATAGGAGTAACGCAAGTGACCTAGCTCTATTGAATATTGGAGGTGTATATGGTTACGAACGAATCGTACAAGCAAAAGAGAGAGAGAAAAAAAAGGTCGACAGGTTGCACACGATATCCCCGACGGCGAGTCGGATGGTAGCACTATTCCGTGCTCATTTCAATCGGTCCGAATCGTAGGTGGACGAAAATATGAAATAAAATGGTTCAAATTCTTACAAGATATTATTATTTATTTTGAAATTTTACCGCCCCTTAAAACGTAATTTTTCCGCCCTTAAAAAGTGCCGCTCCCTACGCTACGCTACTGGGGGAATCCAATTGCCTGCCTAGCTTCGGGAGAATCTTAACAATAGCGTGTTTCCATGCCGCCGGGAAAAACCCGGAAGACAGGCAAGAGTTATAGATTATATTAGAAGAAGGATATCGGAGTCTAGATTAAAAGCGTGTTTTATAATTTCTGCATTTAACCCGTCATGGCCAGAGGATTTCGTATTTTGTTGGGTCGAAACAGCTTGTCTAATTTCCGAGATACTAAAAGGCAAATCGTTTTCCTTGAAATAATGAGCTTCAATATTCGCTTTTATCTGCTGATGGTAAAGGAAGTCAGAAGACGGGTCGTCAGAAAGAAAAAATGTGTTTATAAACAAGGTGGCTATTTCTTTATCACCGTATAAAGTTTCGTCTGCAGAATTTTTGATTGATAATTTTGTTGTGTAGTTCGAAAATTCTTTTCTTAGTAGTTTATATACCCGATTCCAAGGAGCTGAATTGCCTTTGATCCAGCAGAATTTCTTACGTGACTCAGTTTTGGAATCTTTCATTAATTTTTGATATCCTCTTCTAACTGCTAGATATTGCTCGCGAGAATCCGTACGATCTGGACCATTGAATCTTTTTTTTACTCTTTCCGCCCTGTGGGCACTAAGAGGGTCTCTTTTAGCAGGTCCATTATGGGTTCGCCCCACAATGGGACGACTTGCTGGTAAGGGACGGGGCCCGACATATCCGAACGGACCACCCCCGAAAATTTCCTGGGGATTCCTTGACCCGTCCGGATTCGATCCCTGGTCCCCCAGAGCGGTAGGCTGCCACCTTGACTGCTCGGCCATCCGGCCTGGACCATTGGATCCATTGGACCGTTGAAATTTACGTCTTAGTCGCTTAACATTTCATCTAGAGCAGTGGTTCCCAATTAGTGGTACGTGTACCCCTGGGGGTACGCGAAATTGAGTGAAGGGGTACGCGCGGCAATCTAAAATCGGTCGATTTAAAATTTAAACGAATGAGATGAAGCAATCAAAAAAATAAAGGGGGACCATAAAAAGTTCGGCAATTTACAACATGATGTCGAATGCACAAATTCGTTTATTAATAACTAAAAATATTCTCGAAATTTCATCAAAAATGCATTTATAACAATACCTAAATGAAATTCTTATGCAAGAAACAAAAAGTGTACAGTTAACACAATTTGTGTTAATTGTACAATTATCATTATCATCGTGTCAGCGAAGCGGCAATAAAATATTTACTATCATTTTGCACAACATACCTCCGCGAGAGCGGATTTTCGGCCATGACAAACACGAAAACTAAACGTCATCACCGACTTCAACTCGAAGATGACTCGAGACTGAAGCTGACCAAAAAGCAACCAGATTTTACAAAGTTTTGAAAAGAAAATCGTGCACATTTGTCGCATTAAAATTAAATAACCTTATGTTATTTTCATTATTATTAGAATTGTATTTTAAAGGTAATAAATGTAAAAAAAAACTTATTCTATTTATCACTTGCTGTCTACCCACAGTTTCGCCCGCATTATATCGAATTTTCTCGTGGGAGTAAGATATTTTCTCGCAGTAAAATGTAGCCTATGTCCATCTCCAACATGTAAGCTATCTCTGTGCCAAATTTTATTAAAACCTGTTCAGCGGTTTAGGCGTAAAAAGGTGACAGACAGACAGCATTATCTTCGAATTTATTAGTATGGATTAATATGAATTTCTGCTATAAGGGGTACGCGAGTTTGAGCTCTTTTTTGAAGTGGTACGCAGGAAAAACTAATTGGGAACCACTGATCTAGAGCCATGGTTCCCAATTAATGGTACGCGTACCCCTGGGGGTACGCGAAATTGCATGAAGGGGTACACACGGCAATCTAAAATCGGCCGATTTAAAATTTAAATGCATCAGATAAAGCAATCAAAAAAACAATGGGTGGCCCATCAAAAATTCGGCAATTTGCAACATGATGTCGAATGCACACATTCGTTTATTTCTAACTAAAAATATTCTCGAAATTTCATCAAAAAATGCATTTGTGACAATACCTAAATGAAATTCTTACTCAAGAAACAAAAATTGTACAATTAACACAATTTGTGTTAATTGTACAATTATCATTATTATCATGTCAGCGAAGCGGCAAAAAATATTTACTACCATTTTGCCAACATACCTCTGCGAGAACGGATTTTCGGCCATGATAAATATGAAAACTAAACATCGTAACCGACTTCAACTCGAAGATGACTCGAGACTGAAGCTGACCAAAAAACAACCAAATTTTACAAAGTTGTGCAAAGAAAATTGTGCATATTTGTCACATTAAAATTAAATAACATTATGTTATTTTCATTATTATTAGAATTGTATTTTAAAGGTAATAAATGTAAAAAAAACTTATTCTATTTATCACTAGCTGTCTACCCACAGCTTTGCCCGCATTATATCAAATTTTCTCGTGGGAGTAAGATATTTTCTCGCAGTAAAATGTAGCCTATGTCCATCTCCAACATGTAAGCTATCTCTGTGCCAAATTTTATTAAAACCTGTTCAGCGGTTTAGACGTGAAAAGGTGACAGACAGACAGAATTACCTTCGAATTTATAATATTAGTATGGATTAATATGAATTTCTGCTATAAGGGGTACGCGAGTTTGAGCTCTTTTTTGAAGTGGTACGCAGGAAAAACTAATTGGGAACCACTGTTCTAGACGGAGAAGATAACTTGTAAGTCGTTAGACGATGTTAAGGAAAAGCTTGATACAGCGGATTCCGCTAAATTGGAAACCCTTATGGCGGATATTCAATTTCCCGCTACATAAAATGACCACTCAACGTTTTCCTATTGTACTATAGGTATTATGCGTAAAACGGGACAAAAAGAGTAAATAATAATAATATTACACAAAAAATAAACTTTTAATTACACACAAATGAATTAATAATTGAAAATTCAGCTGTATCAAGAATTTTTAGAAAAACCAGAAGAATGCAAAAAATAAAATGGAATTATTAATATTAGAACGGTTAGACAGACTTGTAATATCACTGACAATTGGTTTTGTTAATTTCAAATTTGATTATTTGAGTTAGATCGCTAATGGATAACGATCATATTTTTTTTCCTATTCTAAAAGTTTGTTTTTACAGGCTGGCAACATTTATTACTAATATTGATTATTTTGCTACCCATGTTGTGTTTTAATTATAATAATAATCGATTTCACTTTGAAAATGGAAATTAAGGAAAATATCCAATGGTTATGTAAATTATTAAATCTGATTGGATTTTCTCCAGTGGTACCCGAAACATTCCGAAAAGCAAAATTTAATCAAGATGACGTTGTGAGTAGATAATTTCTGATAGGTTAATGTAAAATAAGTGGCAATTTCAAGTTTCTCTTTGATGATGATAATTGAAAATTTCGATTTTGTATTAATTCTGAGCAATAATTTTCTTTCTGAAGTTCTATAAGATAGCAAATTGTAGAATGTCATATAAATAATTGTTATTGGTACATTTTGATGCAACTTCTTTCAAAAATACTTGGATCTTAATTATTTATTGATTTATTTATCATAATTTTTACATTTCAAAAAAATTCCTTATAATAATGATCCATCTTAAAGCATCAAAAGAAATATTGTGCATATCTTCATGGATGATTAATATTAAATCATGTTCAGTTCTAAAGAAAAAATAGTAATTGGAGTAGCTAACCATTGGCTTTTAAATGTGTACTGTTAAATTATTTTCATCTAATTGATGCTGTTATCTTTGCTCTGGTGAAATTAATTAATTTTCATTATATACAGAGCACTGAAAATAAAACTTAAATCTACTAGAAATCTATATATTAGTCCAATTTATATTAATTTTCACAGGTGATATTTTAAAAAACCTAATGTTAATTCTTATGAGAATATCAATAAGTACTTCTAAATAAATCTTTTAAATTAAATTTTGGCATGAAATATGTTTCAATTTCCTATTTTAAATCAAATACTGAGTTATAAGTTTGATTGTTTTCTTGTTTTTTTATACATTAATATTGTTGAATATGTCGAAATTACATAAACTGTCCTAGATTAATTTGTACGTTATTCTAGATTTGAAATGTTTCCATCAAAGTATTTCATCTTATATTTTATTCTGTAGTGCTTTTAGGTAGAAAAACAGCTGTCCTTTAACAGTAATTGTTTGATTTTAAAAAGAAATATTTTTATTAAATTTTATAAAAAATTTAGTTCAGTAACATTTGTATTATTTTAATGATGCTTATCTACTAAATAACGTTTAAATTTCTTAAATTAATACTTTGTTTTGTTAAATATTTGAAATATGTAGTTCTAAAATTGATTTTTTTTTTTTAAATTTGAAAGGCTACAGTATATCAGTAGAGATTTTGATTATTTTTATAAAAAATGTAAAGATAAAAAAACATTTATACATTATTGTTTTCAGATATTTCAACTATGGAAGCTATTATATGAATTCACATTTTGGTTACAAGAACAGAAACTTTCTTGTTGTAAAGAATTAGGGAATGGTAAGTTACAATGGTGAATTGGTACACAGCTGTTAAATATTTTTATATATAATATGTTAATATATTCTATCTTTTTTACTCTTTTGTTGTATAACTTGTTTTTATTATTTTTATTATCTAAATCAAATATTTCTTTATGCATAAAGTAAAATAAAACATTTAATATGTACTGTACAATATCTATTTCTAAAAACCATAAATTCAGTAAGGCATGTCTTGTTCATGAAGTTTATTCACTAATATGATACATTTGTTTCATGTGTTCAGAAATTTATTTATTTATATGAAGAATAGTGTTCAAATCATTTTACTCTAGGTTCACATCTTCCTTAGACTTTTTGAATAAAATAACCTCTTGCACAACTCCTGGGAAGATAAAATAATTCAAGATAAATTGAATAAGTTTTCAATTTAAAAATGTTCTAATAAGCAGCAATAGAAAAACATTTCAAGTTTAAATAAACATACCACCATTTTTGAATAAATTAATGGAAACAGCATTAGAAAATTTAAACAAAGAATTTTTCATTTTTAAAATTGCTGTAGACTTTAGATTGATTTTGGCTCAGAAAGTTGAATGTAATTGTTATTAATAATATGATATTTATAGATTATAACAATAATCATCAATAAAAGTAGAAGCAGTTTATAGATATATTATATTATACATCAAATTAATATGATTAATGATTAAAAATCAGTTTTATCTTAATGCCAAATGCTAAATTTATCACTATACTTGGAAATTGTTTAAATTGTTTTTCATAAATGTTTGTATCTCAATAAATATTTATGCGATTCAGTAGCAGTTAACAGTAAAACTAATCAAAATATTTCATTCTGTGTTTGAATGAAAATCTAACAAGCTTTTTTACCAAAGTTATTACATATTATAGATTCACAAATCTATAATATTTAATACCTGTACGTTGGCCATTTTGCATTGATAAATTTAATTATTTCTAAAGTCCACATTTTATTGATATTCACTTCAGTGAGATTTTTACCCCATCCAGAGATATTAAACAAAATAGATGTCAACATACACACATACAGAATTTCCCCACTTTTGTGCATTTGTGAAGTCTCAAACAAAGATTTGCAAAAATCCCAGAGGGTTAATTTGACATAATTTTATAATACTTTCCCATGTTACATTATAACAACCAGGAAAGTGAAAGTGAAAATAAAACTTGTAAATTACTTCATAACAATTTTATTAATTGTCATGACTTACATTTCCAGAAATTGTGACTTCTTCTGACATGGCCTTAAAGCCCATGCTTCTGGCTTTTGCTTGTATCTTATATGAGGCAGTTTTGGCCGTATCTTTCATCTTTGCAATAAAACCTAATTTTTTAAAATGTATATATATGATAAAATTTTTATTTTACTTGAAATTTTTTATTTGCTAAATAAATAATTTATTCATAGTTTTTGTTTGAATTTTATCATCAATATCATCATCATCATCATCATCATCATCATCAACCATTATCAATCCACTGCAGGATGAAGGTCTCCCCAAGCCTCTTCCACAGTATTTTGTTTTGGGCATTTCGCTTCCATGTTGTGCCAAGATGCCTCTTGATCTCATCAACCCACCGAATGTGAGGACGTTTTCTTGGTCGTTTTCGATCTCTTGATATCCAATCAAGAACTTCAGATGTCCAGCGATGGTCAGTTCTTCTTGCAATATGTCCAGCCCACTGCCACTTGAGGGATTTTACTTTAGCGATGATATCGGTAACATCATCAATATACCAGTTAATATGTACAAATTTTTTCTGGGCATCTGGTGAAATTGCCAAGTTTTGGTATTTCTGATATTCTGACTGATTGATCAAGCTTCTAAGACAAGCTATGTTATTTAGTGCATAATATAAGCCAAAATTCCCCTTCAGTATTCTATAGGAGTTTGTTGAAATTGAGACAAATCAGTAAGGTTTGATATCCAAGACTTTGGTCCTTATTGAATTGCCCATGTTGCTATTCATTTGCCATCTCGTGGTAACAGAATCATATAAATTACTGAAAATTATGAGTTTTATAGATAATGATGATGCTAATTTAAATAGCAGAATTTTCATAAAGGTATTATATGTACAAATCTGTGTAAACAGATATAGTCACTATTGATATGTATTAATTTCATACCAATAGTGACTATTTCTGTTTCTAGTTAAATTTTAATTAAATTATTGATTATTTGATGGTTATTTTCAAGTTAGTGACATTTGCATAGTGGCATCTTGGAAAAAGGTTTATATTGTTTGTTAACACCTGAACTTGATGCTATTAACAAGTGTAAATAATAATAACTTATTTGATCCTAGTGTTATGTTATAGAGATAAAAACTTTTTTAGATGAATGGTTTTAACTTTATGAAAGTGTCTTAGTTTTTTGTGTAAAGTTTCAAGATTCTTTTAACAGTTTCTCCAAAGAAAAAATATCTTAAAATGTTTTCAAGAGAAGTTTTTGCTTGATGTTTATATTATCGTTTTATTAAATTCTGATCTCTGAGTACTAGAATAGCAATTATGAAATTTATTAAAGTATAAAAAATTATTAGAAAAAGCTTGAATTTTTTATAAAATAAGAGTTAATTAATTAAGAGATTAATAAATATAAATTTTATAAATTATATAAATTAAAACTTTTGTTATTTTTCAATATTTTTAGAAACACTATCTGACTTAAAACGAAAAATGCTATTACTGGGATATAATTCTTCAGCATTTTTAGAATTGAATTTAATGACAAAATTTTGCAGTCGAGAATTGCTACTAGCAATTGGATGGATAATAGCAAGATGTAATTTAATTGATATGTTGTCTGCATCATTTATCAAATTTTCTTTAATTAATTGTGAAGATACAAGTTGCATTAACAAGGTAAATTATTGAGAATTAATATGTTAATTATATAAAAATTTATTTTTATTAAAATTATTAGCTATGTTTTGCAAATTACAATACTATAGTTTTTTTCAAAAGCATATACTGTAGTTTCCATAATTTTCCATGATTAGTTTTTTTCCAAACTGATTTTAGTTACTTTTCACTCTTGATTTCAATTTAAATGGCTATGGACTACATTTAATATAGAATATAAACAATGTATTTACTAGGACGACTTATTATTCTCCAAATTTGTTTTTATAGAATAACAGTTGATTATTTTTGTTTATCACAATTTCAAGATTAAATTATTCAGTGCTGACTCCAATATTAATTTTAGTATTAATTGAGGAGCTTATTTCTAAATGGATATAAGCACATAAATTTGTGATATTTGAACTAGTGCTGTAATATTACTCATTGCAAGCTCTACTGTTTATATTATAAATTTGTGTCAAATAGGCCCATATACAATAGGAAAAATAGTCTCTAATTCATGTTTGTTTACAAATGGATTTATATTCTTTCTACTGTAATTCCTTATTTCCATATGCACTTATATCCATATGGAAATAAGCTCTCAGTTAATAATGGAGTCAACACTGAGTAACTTAAACTTATTAATTAATAATGTTTTAATAGAGGATTTTTTCATATCCCTGTAAGTGATACAGTAAACATAAAATATGCATAACTAAGAAATGTACTCGCACATAATTTATTGTTATGGAATTATAATTAGTATTTTATTAGAATATTTCCTTTCAGATTTCAGATCTTTGCATTGTTGAATCCAAAGCAGGTTTCAGCATCTAATTCGGTTTATAAAATAAACTGAAAATGTATGTTTGTTTTAATGATTAAACCCATTTGCTGGAAAATTGAATAATTTTTAATTTTAGAAGTTGTGTTCCAGCTATGTTATTGGATTTTATTTTGAAACAATTTGTAGTTTTTGCAAAGTTGTCATTGCTTATATTCAATTGATGTCAATCTCTAGAATAAAATGATTCATCTGTATGCTTAAAGAAATTGAAACAGCTTTTTTTCAGCAGGCTTTTAAAAAATTTTTGTTAATTACATCATCTAAACTTGTTGATACATATCTATTGTTTTAATATTTTCTCATAGTTTAATCAAGTTTATTGTTTTTATTTCAAATTATTTAACACTTATGTTAATTGCAAATTGTTATTTCTAATAAAATTTTATTTATTTTTTTACACCTGTTTTGTAGTAAAACTAGTAGTAATTACAAATTTATGTGAGGTTAGCCAACTGGGTGAAAATGTGAGGACAATCAAGCGGTCAACATTGTTGTGTGGGAGTGGAAAGACTCACTGGGACAAGCTTTTCATCTTTTAACCCATTTATTATATACACAAAAGTTTCTTACAATGTTTTGCAAAGTTGCAACATAACAGAGCTTGGGGAATGAAATGTCCACTCAAGAGTCCAAAGCTCTGTTGGAAGTTCTCCTTTTGGTCCCTCGATGTCGTATGTTGCGATCAATGGCCCCAGGGCATGTGGACAGCTTTTGGTGAAAGTCTCCAGAGAAGGGCTCATCTGGGTAAAACAAAACGTCATGGGAGAGAGACAGTAAGTCCCAAGAGTCAACAAATGTATGCTGCTGAGCTGCAGGATTGCAAAAATCCTGAAGTGGAGCACCAAGAATGTCACATCCTTGATTTGCGCAGTTTTATAAGTTTTTCCCCTAAAGCAGCCTTTTCATTGGCTTCTACTTGTCACCTGGTGACAATTTGAAACTGATCAGAGGACGCAGGAGAGGCCAGTTTTACGACTAAATATGACTCCTTTCCAGCAAGTTTCCCTTGACTGTAGTCTTTTCCAGTGTTCTAATAAAAACTTAAATTGTTCAATCAGGACATTTAATTTTCCCTATTCATGTCTGAAAATGGAGTTCTTTATTTCTTGATAGAATGGTCACTTTAAGACCTTCAAAGTGGCTTCTGTCTGGTACCTCACATTTATATATATATATTTTTTAAATTTTATCACACATTATAGATTCACAAATCTATAATATTTAATACCTGTACGTTGGCCATTTTGCATTGATAAATTTAATTATTTCTAAAGTCCACATTTTATTGATATTCACTTCAGTGAGATTTTTACCCCATCCAGAGATATTAAACAAAATAGATGTCAACATACACACATACAGAATTTCCCCACTTTTGTGCATTTGTGAAGTCTCAAACAAAGATTTGCAAAAATCCCAGAGGGTTAATTTGACATAATTTTATAATACTTTCCCATGTTACATTATAACAACCAGGAAAGTGAAAGTGAAAATAAAACTTGTAAATTACTTCATAACAATTTTATTAATTGTCATGACTTACATTTCCAGAAATTGTGACTTCTTCTGACATGGCCTTAAAGCCCATGCTTCTGGCTTTTGCTTGTATCTTATATGAGGCAGTTTTGGCCGTATCTTTCATCTTTGCAATAAAACCTAATTTTTTAAAATGTATATATATGATAAAATTTTTATTTTACTTGAAATTTTTTATTTGCTAAATAAATAATTTATTCATAGTTTTTGTTTGAATTTTATCATCAATATCATCATCATCATCATCATCATCATCATCAACCATTATCAATCCACTGCAGGATGAAGGTCTCCCCAAGCCTCTTCCACAGTATTTTGTTTTGGGCATTTCGCTTCCATGTTGTGCCAAGATGCCTCTTGATCTCATCAACCCACCGAATGTGAGGACGTTTTCTTGGTCGTTTTCGATCTCTTGATATCCAATCAAGAACTTCAGATGTCCAGCGATGGTCAGTTCTTCTTGCAATATGTCCAGCCCACTGCCACTTGAGGGATTTTACTTTAGCGATGATATCGGTAACATCATCAATATACCAGTTAATATGTACAAATTTTTTCTGGGCATCTGGTGAAATTGCCAAGTTTTGGTATTTCTGATATTCTGACTGATTGATCAAGCTTCTAAGACAAGCTATGTTATTTAGTGCATAATATAAGCCAAAATTCCCCTTCAGTATTCTATAGGAGTTTGTTGAAATTGAGACAAATCAGTAAGGTTTGATATCCAAGACTTTGGTCCTTATTGAATTGCCCATGTTGCTATTCATTTGCCATCTCGTGGTAACAGAATCATATAAATTACTGAAAATTATGAGTTTTATAGATAATGATGATGCTAATTTAAATAGCAGAATTTTCATAAAGGTATTATATGTACAAATCTGTGTAAACAGATATAGTCACTATTGATATGTATTAATTTCATACCAATAGTGACTATTTCTGTTTCTAGTTAAATTTTAATTAAATTATTGATTATTTGATGGTTATTTTCAAGTTAGTGACATTTGCATAGTGGCATCTTGGAAAAAGGTTTATATTGTTTGTTAACACCTGAACTTGATGCTATTAACAAGTGTAAATAATAATAACTTATTTGATCCTAGTGTTATGTTATAGAGATAAAAACTTTTTTAGATGAATGGTTTTAACTTTATGAAAGTGTCTTAGTTTTTTGTGTAAAGTTTCAAGATTCTTTTAACAGTTTCTCCAAAGAAAAAATATCTTAAAATGTTTTCAAGAGAAGTTTTTGCTTGATGTTTATATTATCGTTTTATTAAATTCTGATCTCTGAGTACTAGAATAGCAATTATGAAATTTATTAAAGTATAAAAAATTATTAGAAAAAGCTTGAATTTTTTATAAAATAAGAGTTAATTAATTAAGAGATTAATAAATATAAATTTTATAAATTATATAAATTAAAACTTTTGTTATTTTTCAATATTTTTAGAAACACTATCTGACTTAAAACGAAAAATGCTATTACTGGGATATAATTCTTCAGCATTTTTAGAATTGAATTTAATGACAAAATTTTGCAGTCGAGAATTGCTACTAGCAATTGGATGGATAATAGCAAGATGTAATTTAATTGATATGTTGTCTGCATCATTTATCAAATTTTCTTTAATTAATTGTGAAGATACAAGTTGCATTAACAAGGTNTTTTTTTATTTTGTACAAACAAAATAAATATATTGAAATATATAAAAACAATAAAAAATTATACCTCAGAAGTTAATTTAGTATCAAAAACTTAAAATATTTGAGTAGCCCAAGACATAGCCAAAGATTGCAGTGCCACAGCACTGGCGAAAATTTAAATTTGCCAGCTGGAATTCTTTCGGATAATTGATGTTTCAGATAATTGACTTTCGGATAAACGATGCTCTACTGTATAAATAAATATTTTATATCTTCATTTTAATTTATACAGTAATTACTGATGAACTTATTTAATGGTTTATAAATTTTCTTTATAGATACATAAAGTAACTCTCGATAAAAGTCTGGCTTCTAGTTATTCCCATTTAAGTATGTTAGAGAGTATAGTGATTACAAATATAAATCTTCATGAAAAGGTATGATATTTATATTAAAAATTCCATAACAGTAAATAAATTTACAGGAGGCACTAATTTAATATGATTAAATTTCATTATATAGAGAAAATGAAACAGTATCCAATTTAATTTTCAGATAGGCATGTATGAAATAGTATATGCTATCTATTTGATCAAAAAAAAACTAGCATGATAGTTCTTTGTTTTCTGTTTACTTACTCAGTTAAGAAATTATGAACTGAATTTTTTAAGTTGTCATCTTGTATTAAATTTAATAATTAGAATTAAATTTGAATACAGCGGGTGATTAGTTAACGAACAGAATCTGTTCCATGACTTCATTTGTTAACTGATCATCGATTTATTGTAGGTTTTTATGGGAATTTGATTAATTCTTTCTGGAAACTCCAAAATATAAAAAATATACAATATTACCTCGACTTACACTATCCCGACTTACGCGAACCCGGAGTTACACAACTTTTCAAATCTTGTCGATTCATCTTTTGTTTGGGTGCCTTGCAACTCTTGGTTACTCACTCCCCCTACACTATTGTTCAGCTTTTGTGTTCAGATGTGTTGTGTGGAATCGACACATAGCTACAATTTATTTTGTGTTATTTATTTCTGTGTTTGTTATATCTACTGAGACTTGAGAGGCTCTATATGGTGATTTCTTGTAACTGTGAATGAATCAAAAGATGAGATAAGATTAACGAGAACATTTATTAGCTTACATCCGACTTGGATTTTACACAAATTGCAAAATTATACCCCAACTTACGCGAATTCGACTTACGTGGTTATCACTCGGTCCCACCTATCGCATAAGTTCAGGGTATTATTGTATACTTTCTTACTATGTTTATTTATATGTAATAATAAAAATACATACATACACAGTCTTGCATTTTTATTAGTCATGTTTATTTCCATTGTGGGGGTTAAAGAATCTGTCTAATGTCGATTGCTTTTCTCTCTTCTTCAGGATTTTTCAGAAGTAATTAATAGCATTGTAATTGTAGAGATCCTCAAGCCTATTATTATCCTCAACCTTGTTTGGATGCCATTCTAAGACAATTGTTCTGGCATCCTCCCACTTCTTCAAAAGATCTTCAATAGCAGATATCAGCATTAATCCTTTTTTCAGAAGAAAACATATCTCGCCAAGTTTCTTGGTGTTCTGCATTCAAGAGTTCTTGCTGTTCTGTCGTCAGATCAGTTTCAGGTTCCATTATGAGCTCTTCAA
Organism: Centruroides sculpturatus; assembly: GCF_000671375.1. NCBI lineage: Eukaryota > Metazoa > Arthropoda > Arachnida > Scorpiones > Buthidae > Centruroides > Centruroides sculpturatus. Next base: position 716,914 of record NW_019384432.1, on the reverse strand, counting down.
TGTTCTTTATTTCTCAGATGTGATTTTTGTTACTCCTTTCGCTGCTTGAGTCTTCTTGATTATACTGTATCTTTCTTAGATAAGATTGAACTGCAGTCTACTGTAGACCTGTTCAAGCCATACTGCCCATCAACATCAGACATCTTCTGCCCACCTTTGCTATTATACTCTCATCTTTCGGAAATAAAAACTGACGCAAAACTTAACCTGACAGTCTCACAAATACTATGAAAATTGTTTCTGTCAGAAAAATAAAAGGCTGGAATTACAAGGGAGAGTTTCAAAGTTCAGAGGAATACTATTCGATCAGTATACACAGGGTTGAGCATTGATGTTGACATCTGTACTCCGAAAAGTTTCGAATTGTTGCCTGAAGACAAGGGAAGATCAATCGGTATTCATTATTTTACATCGCTTCTTGTGTTTGTTCTGTGAGGTGTTCATTTTCCGAACATAAAAATCTTTTGTGAAAGTGTTTGTTATTTGATTTGTTAGTTAACCGAACTGTTCGTTAACCGATCACCCACTGTATAGTAGACTTCCATATAATGTGGGGATACATTCCACATTGTAGGAAATTGCATTATACATTACATTTATTGAACATACATTATTGGACCAATTTATGCAAGTTCAAACATATCTCTAAATTTTAACTGTTATCACATGTTGTTAGTGAGATGTGAATTTAGAAGATATAAATAAAGGGTTAATTCACTACTGACAGAGAATAGAGTTTTTGAAAGCAAAGTAATAAAAGGATTAGCACTTTGTTGTCATTCACAGTGGGAGACCAGCAGAGTGTATTACTTTTGTGGGAGAAAATAAAGGAAGCTTTACTACTTTGAAGTTGAAAAATAATATGATTCTGTGAAATTTAACAAATCTGATGTCAATAAGTGAAAGTTGAAATTATTTATAGTGAATTGGTATTTGATAAGTTTAGTTTTTTGCTTTTACAGATCTAATTACAAAAAATATAAATAAAAATCTTATTATTTTTAAACCCATAAGTATTTTATACTGNTTTTATTATCTAAATCAAATATTTCTTTATGCATAAAGTAAAATAAAACATTTAATATGTACTGTACAATATCTATTTCTAAAAACCATAAATTCAGTAAGGCATGTCTTGTTCATGAAGTTTATTCACTAATATGATACATTTGTTTCATGTGTTCAGAAATTTATTTATTTATATGAAGAATAGTGTTCAAATCATTTTACTCTAGGTTCACATCTTCCTTAGACTTTTTGAATAAAATAACCTCTTGCACAACTCCTGGGAAGATAAAATAATTCAAGATAAATTGAATAAGTTTTCAATTTAAAAATGTTCTAAAAAGCAGCAATAGAAAAACATTTCAAGTTTAAATAAACATACCACCATTTTTGAATAAATTAATGGAAACAGCATTAGAAAATTTAAACAAAGAATTTTTCATTTTTAAAATTGCTGTAGACTTTAGATTGATTTTGGCTCAGAAAGTTGAATGTAATTGTTATTAATAATATGATATTTATAGATTATAACAATAATCATCAATAAAAGTAGAAGCAGTTTATAGATATATTATATTATACATCAAATTAATATGATTAATGATTAAAAATCAGTTTTATCTTAATGCCAAATGCTAAATTTATCACTATACTTGGAAATTGTTTAAATTGTTTTTCATAAATGTTTGTATCTCAATAAATATTTATGCGATTCAGTAGCAGTTAACAGTAAAACTAATCAAAATATTTCATTCTGTGTTTGAATGAAAATCTAACAAGCTTTTTTACCAAAGTTATTACATATTATAGATTCACAAATCTATAATATTTAATACCTGTACGTTGGCCATTTTGCATTGATAAATTTAATTATTTCTAAAGTCCACATTTTATTGATATTCACTTCAGTGAGATTTTTACCCCATCCAGAGATATTAAACAAAATAGATGTCAACATACACACATACAGAATTTCCCCACTTTTGTGCATTTGTGAAGTCTCAAACAAAGATTTGCAAAAATCCCAGAGGGTTAATTTGACATAATTTTATAATACTTTCCCATGTTACATTATAACAACCAGGAAAGTGAAAGTGAAAATAAAACTTGTAAATTACTTTCTAACAATTTTATTAATTGTCATGACTTACATTTCCAGAAATTGTGACTTCTTCTGACATGGCCTTAAAGCCCATGCTTCTGGCTTTTGCTTGTATCTTATATGAGGCAGTTTTGGCCGTATCTTTCATCTTTGCAATAAAACCTAATTTTTTAAAATGTATATATATGATAAAATTTTTATTTTACTTGAAATTTTTTATTTGCTAAATAAATAATTTATTCATAGTTTTTGTTTGAATTTTATCATCAATATCATCATCATCATCATCATCATCATCATCAACCATTATCAATCCACTGCAGGATGAAGGTCTCCCCAAGCCTCTTCCACAGTATTTTGTTTTGGGCATTTCGCTTCCATGTTGTGCCAAGATGCCTCTTGATCTCATCAACCCACCGAATGTGAGGACGTTTTCTTGGTCGTTTTCGATCTCTTGATATCCAATCAAGAACTTCAGATGTCCAGCGATGGTCAGTTCTTCTTGCAATATGTCCAGCCCACTGCCACTTGAGGGATTTTACTTTAGCGATGATATCGGTAACATCATCAATATACCAGTTAATATGTACAAATTTTTTCTGGGCATCTGGTGAACTTGCCAAGTTTTGGTATTTCTGATATTCCGACTGATTGATCAAGCTTCTAAGACAAGCTATGTTATTTAGTGCATAATATAAGCCAAAATTCCCCTTCAGTATTCTATAGGAGTTTGTTGAAATTGAGACAAATCAGTAAGGTTTGATATCCAAGACTTTGGTCCTTATTGAATTGCCCATGTTGCTATTCATTTGCCATCTCGTGGTAACAGAATCATATAAATTACTGAAAATTATGAGTTTTATAGATAATGATGATGCTAATTTAAATAGCAGAATTTTCATAAAGGTATTATATGTACAAATCTGTGTAAACAGATATAGTCACTATTGATATGTATTAATTTCATACCAATAGTGACTATTTCTGTTTCTAGTTAAATTTTAATTAAATTATTGATTATTTGATGGTTATTTTCAAGTTAGTGACATTTGCATAGTGGCATCTTGGAAAAAGGTTTATATTGTTTGTTAACACCTGAACTTGATGCTATTAACAAGTGTAAATAATAATAACTTATTTGATCCTAGTGTTATGTTATAGAGATAAAAACTTTTTTAGATGAATGGTTTTAACTTTATGAAAGTGTCTTAGTTTTTTGTGTAAAGTTTCAAGATTCTTTTAACAGTTTCTCCAAAGAAAAAATATCTTAAAATGTTTTCAAGAGAAGTTTTTGCTTGATGTTTATATTATCGTTTTATTAAATTCTGATCTCTGAGTACTAGAATAGCAATTATGAAATTTATTAAAGTATAAAAAATTATTAGAAAAAGCTTGAATTTTTTATAAAATAAGAGTTAATTAATTAAGAGATTAATAAATATAAATTTTATAAATTATATAAATTAAAACTTTTGTTATTTTTCAATATTTTTAGAAACACTATCTGACTTAAAACGAAAAATGCTATTACTGGGATATAATTCTTCAGCATTTTTAGAATTGAATTTAATGACAAAATTTTGCAGTCGAGAATTGCTACTAGCAATTGGATGGATAATAGCAAGATGTAATTTAATTGATATGTTGTCTGCATCATTTATCAAATTTTCTTTAATTAATTGTGAAGATACAAGTTGCATTAACAAGGTAAATTATTGAGAATTAATATGTTAATTATATAAAAATTTATTTTTATTAAAATTATTAGCTATGTTTTGCAAATTACAATACTATAGTTTTTTTCAAAAGCATATACTGTAGTTTCCATAATTTTCCATGATTAGTTTTTTTCCAAACTGATTTTAGTTACTTTTCACTCTTGATTTCAATTTAAATGGCTATGGACTACATTTAATATAGAATATAAACAATGTATTTACTAGGACGACTTATTATTCTCCAAATTTGTTTTTATAGAATAACAGTTGATTATTTTTGTTTATCACAATTTCAAGATTAAATTATTCAGTGCTGACTCCAATATTAATTTTAGTATTAATTGAGGAGCTTATTTCTAAATGGATATAAGCACATAAATTTGTGATATTTGAACTAGTGCTGTAATATTACTCATTGCAAGCTCTACTGTTTATATTATAAATTTGTGTCAAATAGGCCCATATACAATAGGAAAAATAGTCTCTAATTCATGTTTGTTTACAAATGGATTTATATTCTTTCTACTGTAATTCCTTATTTCCATATGCACTTATATCCATATGGAAATAAGCTCTCAGTTAATAATGGAGTCAACACTGAGTAACTTAAACTTATTAATTAATAATGTTTTAATAGAGGATTTTTTCATATCCCTGTAAGTGATACAGTAAACATAAAATATGCATAACTAAGAAATGTACTCGCACATAATTTATTGTTATGGAATTATAATTAGTATTTTATTAGAATATTTCCTTTCAGATTTCAGATCTTTGCATTGTTGAATCCAAAGCAGGTTTCAGCATCTAATTCGGTTTATAAAATAAACTGAAAATGTATGTTTGTTTTAATGATTAAACCCATTTGCTGGAAAATTGAATAATTTTTAATTTTAGAAGTTGTGTTCCAGCTATGTTATTGGATTTTATTTTGAAACAATTTGTAGTTTTTGCAAAGTTGTCATTGCTTATATTCAATTGATGTCAATCTCTAGAATAAAATGATTCATCTGTATGCTTAAAGAAATTGAAACAGCTTTTTTTCAGCAGGCTTTTAAAAAATTTTTGTTAATTACATCATCTAAACTTGTTGATACATATCTATTGTTTTAATATTTTCTCATAGTTTAATCAAGTTTATTGTTTTTATTTCAAATTATTTAACACTTATGTTAATTGCAAATTGTTATTTCTAATAAAATTTTATTTATTTTTTTACACCTGTTTTGTAGTAAAACTAGTAGTAATTACAAATTTATGTGAGGTTAGCCAACTGGGTGGAAATGTGAGGACAATCAAGCGGTCAACATTGTTGTGTGGGAGTGGAAAGACTCACTGGGACAAGCTTTTCATCTTTTAACCCATTTATTATATACACAAAAGTTTCTTACAATGTTTTGCAAAGTTGCAACATAACAGAGCTTGGGGAATGAAATGTCCACTCAAGAGTCCAAAGCTCTGTTGGAAGTTCTCCTTTTGGTCCCTCGATGTCGTATGTTGCGATCAATGGCCCCAGGGCATGTGGACAGCTTTTGGTGAAAGTCTCCAGAGAAGGGCTCATCTGGGTAAAACAAAACGTCATGGGAGAGAGACAGTAAGTCCCAAGAGTCAACAAATGTATGCTGCTGAGCTGCAGGATTGCAAAAATCCTGAAGTGGAGCACCAAGAATGTCACATCCTTGATTTGCGCAGTTTTATAAGTTTTTCCCCTAAAGCAGCCTTTTCATTGGCTTCTACTTGTCACCTGGTGACAATTTGAAACTGATCAGAGGACGCAGGAGAGGCCAGTTTTACGACTAAATATGACTCCTTTCCAGCAAGTTTCCCTTGACTGTAGTCTTTTCCAGTGTTCTAATAAAAACTTAAATTGTTCAATCAGGACATTTAATTTTCCCTATTCATGTCTGAAAATGGAGTTCTTTATTTCTTGATAGAATGGTCACTTTAAGACCTTCAAAGTGGCTTCTGTCTGGTACCTCACATTTATATATATATATTTTTTAAATTTTATCACACATCTGTTTGATTTATTACAAATTAAAGTTATTGTTGTTTATTTTTATATTATTTTTGAATAATATATTTTAATGATCACAATTCTGCTGATTATGCCTTTTTATAAAAATTTTCCCGTATCTTTAAATTAACAAAAACTAATATATGATAATTTATTAATTTTGTAATTATGATTAAAATTTTCTTTGTAGGAACAAAATGTAAAAAAATTTAATGATGTCACTCAAACATTGGAACATGTTGATCAAATTATTTGGAAATTAAGGCATTTGAAATTTTCCATACATTCTCTTTCTGCAATTCAACAGCAAAGAATTAAATATTTGCATGAGGTAAATATATATGTCTATAAATCTTTAATATGTATTAATAGAGTTGTATTTATCTAGATCTTAAGTATGTTTTTACTTTTTTTTGGATATTACCAAATTTAATTTGTTAATGAAAAATCAATTATTATATTTCTTTGATTTTTATCTATTTTTGTTCATCTAAAATAGAGATATGTCTTATAATTTATGATGCCTTTACATTTTCAACCTAAAACAACAATCATGACATATACTTGTCCTTAGGAGGTTTAGATCCATAATGTCAGTTGTAGACTCAAGGAGCAATAAAAATGTTAGAATGAGCCAAATGGAGGAGCCAGATTTCAGACTATTAATAGAACTTGTGGGAGGCAGCACACAGAAAACCTACTGGTAGGATGTAACACCTTTCAGTTCAGTAATTAAAAGATATTGTGTACTCTGGGACTTCTTACTCCTAAGAGATGTATCCTACCAATGGGAGACCAACATTGGTGGAAGTATTAAGTGGCAGATGTTACTACCATTTTCTTGTGTATTTAGTCTATAACTTTATAACAGTCCTACAAGTAGACATTTTGGTGTAATCAAGACCTTGAATAAAGTTTAAGAATGATGTTTTGGGATAAAGACAGAATTCATGTACAGAGATGGTATAGATCTCGTAACAAATGTGAAGTTCATAAAGAACCAAAGATTCAAATGCAAGGAAAGTTATAGAGCAGGGGTCTCAAACTCAAATCAGCAAAGGACCAGTCAAATATGTGTATCAGATATGGGCCATATTAACATTACCATATATTCAACATTACCATGTTGGTAAACCAAACCATACTGTATTAAAAAAAAAAAGACTCTAACAAAGACTCTTTTGTTGACAAGCCTTTACAACTTATGTAAACAGTTAGACCAGTGATTCTCAATCTTTTTTTTGTCACAGTACACTTTTAATAATTTAAAAATTTGGGAGCACACATGGTTATTTTGGTAAGTACTGCAGGACAACTGGTGACGTCATAATAGTAATTTTTAAATGCAGTTGGTTATTTAGGTCACGCTTTCTAAACTTCTTGGTAACTACCAGCAGTTACTGGTAACACCAGTTACAATTTCTAAACATGCCCTAGAAAGGTAGAACTGATTGTACTACTTGTCTAACATCTCTTATGTATGGATATTCACAGTAGCGGCACACTAAAGTGCCGTGTGATTTTTGAAGTGGTTGAGAATCGTTGAGTTAGACATTTGAAACTTTTATTTTAATGCCCACAAGTTGTTAGAAACATTGATTTTTAGAAAAGAAATCATCAAGGCAATGGGCAAAATATAAAGCCTTAACAGGCTGTATCCACCTTGCAGGCCACCACTTTGTGACCATTATAGAGATATAATGCTGGAGCTTGAATGAATAGCAGAGGACAATTTGGGTTCTTTACCCCCATATAAAGGAAAATAACAGATAATGAAATAATCCATGATCACTATGTAAGTGGCTGGAGGCATATCCAGTCTTTGATGAAGAAGCAGCATGCAAGCATGCATGCTTCTTCATCATACAGTAGAAAGCTAGCATGCAAGATGCTAGCTTTCTACTGTAGTTGATCCTGTTTTGAATCTGATTCAGATTCTCATACTGTATTTTCTTGATCAAACCCAGGGAATTTGTTTGAAGTCCCAGGATTTACCTTGCAACAACGGTAAAAATTGAAAGAAATACCTTAATTCTTAATTTTCAGAACTATCAAAACCTTCTATTTCCTGTATTTATGGGTTATGCTATATGAAATAAGTACTATTTTCATAGTTAATCTGTTCAGCAACTTCCGATTTGGTTGTTGTGCCAGTTTTGATGATGATGGAATTAGGATCTTGATTACCATCTTCTGGTTCAAGCTTACCATCTCTAATTTGAGTTTTCTTATTTGCCCTTCAATTGATAAGCTCTTGATTTATAAACTCAATAATGACTTTCTCAAGCTCAATATTCAACAATATTTATAATTTTATTTCCAAAAATGTTCTCATGAACCTTGGAATAGGAAGTGCTGTTTGACTTTAGATAACATGAAGAGAGAGAATTTTAGGTGAATTTCTTACCTGTCACTCTAAACTACATTATCCTATACTTTGCAATACAATACTTCACGTTTTTCATGCTTTCAGCCTCGGGTTTATTTTTAATAACATTTACTCCCCAAGGTTTATTCAAAGATTAAAGTTTATTTGAATCCTAGGGTTTTAATTAAGGAAATACAGTAATTTAGCACAGGTAGTACAAATGTGATAGCATTCTTATCCTTCTTCCATGATTTAATCTAATAAATTCAGTAATAGATATAATTTCAAAAAGTAATATGAATTACAGTAGAGTGTCGATTATCTGAATCAATTGGGGACTGGGATTGTTTGGAAAATCGATATTTCAGATAACTGATTATGTATGAAAAAATATATTAACCTATCCCATGTTGAAATTTTTCTCCATTACGTGTCGCTTCGCGTTGAATTTTCGTCGCTGTTAAGCCTAACGTAAACTTTTTAAAATAATAATCGTGACTATTATATCGTTAAACATTATTTCTTTATTTTGTACAAACAAAATAAATATATTGAAATATATAAAAACAATAAAAAATTATACCTCAGAAGTTAATTTAGTATCAAAAACTTAAAATATTTGAGTAGCCCAAGACATAGCCAAAGATTGCAGTGCCACAGCACTGGCAAAAATTTAAATTTGCCGACTGGAATTCTTTTGGATGATTGACTTTCGGATAATCGACGCTCTACTGTATAATCTGTATGCAGTATGGATTCTATTAGTTTCAAGTTTTCAGCTATATAATAAAAGATTGATCTTTGGGAAATGGATAAATGATAATATGGGGTATGTATACAAGCATTACTATGGGTTCTTTGACTAGGATCTATAACAAGTTTATGATTTATTTATTTGACTTACCTGAGTTTGTCTACTGTATGGCCCCATGTCTGCCCTTCTTATTTGCCTGAATTCCTTTCTGAAGTTTTGATTTCCACCTCTTAGAGGATAAAATGATCTATCTGTACATCTTGAATCAATTGTAGATGCATATCTTTTATATGGGAAATTCTGCATTTGTTTCCTTCAATCTCTGTACTCAAATGGGTATCTATTTTGGAAATTTCTATACCTAGATTTTCTCGACCCATTTCCTTAAGTCTTTAATTCTTTTAATTGTTCTTATATTTGATTTAAGATAGCCTTTAATTATTTATTGGTTTTTGCTGGGATTTTTAAAGTCATCTACTGTTCTTATAATTGCTTTTTGTTTGCTTGATCTAATGTCTCTTCTTTTATAGTGATCTGTATTACCTGACTGAAAGTTTCAGGGTCTCAGGACATCTGTCTTTTAATTTTATTACTTAATCTGCTTAGGGACTGCATACTTAATCTGCTTAGGGACTGCATACTTAATCATTTATCTAATTCATTTTTTTTTTTGACAATATTTTACAATTGCAGTTTTGTTTATATTTCCACTTGTATGTTTGATAATTGTGTGAGATAAGCAGGAGGCCACAGGGTGACTCCCTAATGACTACTTGCACTGCACAGGTTGTTGAAACCTGACCTCTGTGTCTTCTCCTTGGGCTGAATCGTGTCTGTTGAATGGAGATCTGGGAGACGAAATGGGCACTATCACGAAATATAACTTCCAGTTTGATCGCCCCGAGCTTCTGATGGCTGTCATTTTTATATCATTGTTGTGGAAAAGTGGTATTGTGATCGTCCATGTTGATGATGACAGTGTATTTTCTGACACCTGTGATTGATATCCCATCTGATTGTTATTATAAATGGTAATCTCCGATCTGATTCTGGCAAAGAGTGAACAGATCCAATAGAAAAAACTTTCTATCGGATCTGTTTACAATTAAATTTCCGACAACCGTGTTAAATTCATGGATTTCACAATTGTTTTTAATGTTAATTAAATAAATAAATTATTAAATTAATTTTAGAACCTTCTGGAATAAAAGAACTGGCCCGGGACGGGGCTTGAACCCGCAACCTCCGCTTGCCGTGCCGTGCGCT